>NW_024386912.1:0-44101 GCF_900408965.1 Simochromis diagramma
GGGTTTTGTTCCCTTGTTGGGGGGTAGGTTTGTTGTCGGGCGGAAATTTATTTTGGGGTGGTCTGGCGCCCCCCCATTTTTTTTTTTGGCTACGGGGGCCATTTGTCGCCGATCCCCCTACAACCAGTTTTTGGCAAGAGCTTTTTGGTTCGTCCCCTTTTGCCTGGTCTATAATAAGTCTGCGACCTTTTCATTTTTCCCGGTGGGGTTTTGATTGGGGGCTTCTCGCCCAGGGGCTTTTGCCCCTTTTGTTTTTTTCTCGGTTTTCTGGTTTCCTAATTTTTTTATGCGGGCCCCAGTGATTTCTACGGCGCCGCCACAGGGCGGGAGGGCTTTCGGCTTTTGGTGGGCCTTTCAGGAAATTTCTGTTCCCATTTCTGAATTTTTTTGCGCGGATTGATGGTGGCTTCCTGTTGGGCTTTTCCTCTGCGGCTGCATAGGCCCCTCCCCAAGCCTCGCCCCCTACTGGAACCGTGTTTTCCCACTAGTTCGATGTGTTTGATAAAAAGGCCCCCCAGCGGTGGAATTTGCGGATCAGCACCTCCAAATCTGAGGCCATGGTTCTCAGCCGGAAAAGGGTGGAGTTGTCATGGTCCCCGTGCCTGCTCGGCTGGCCCTGTGTGGCTACATGTTATGTTTTGTCTTTTCTCTCTCCTCTCTCTCTGCTCGCTGCCTGGGCGGAGCTCATTGTGAGCTCCCGGCCTCCACCACCTGTAGGCAATCACCTGTGGCTCCTCACCTTGTTTGCTCCCGCTACTTAAGGCAGTGACTGAGAGCACCTCGCCGCTGGACTATTGAATAACGCTCGTCAGTGCTACTTTAGCCTCAGCCAGTTTTGAGCTCTGTCCGTGAAAGTTCCGTGCTAACCCTTGTTCTCTGTATGCAGATTTCTCGTGTTTGGTTTTGGAGACTCTGGACGCTTTTCCCGACCCCGCTCTGCACCCCTGGGAACCCTGGCCCCCTTCTCCTTCACCTGTATATAGTGCACCTGGAGTGTGTAAATAAACCTGTTTTTCTGAGATTTCAGTCTGCGCCGAGTCCTCCCTGCTCCTCCGTGACAGGAGTGCCCACTCCGGGTCGGGGATGAGTTCCTGCCACAAGTGGAGGAGTTCAAGTATCTCGGGGTCTTGTTCGCGAGTGATGGGAGAAGGGAGCCGGAGATCGACAGACGGATTGGGGCTGCAGCTGCAGTAATGCGGACGCTGCACCGGTCCGTCGTAGTGAAGAGGGAGCTGAGTGTAAAAGCGAAGCTCTCAATTTACCGGTCGATCTACGTCCCTACCCTCACCTATGGCCACGAGCTGTGGGTAGTGACCGAAAGAACGAGATTGCGGATACAAGCGGCAGAAATGAGCTTCCTCCGAAGGGTGGCTGGCCTCTCCCTTAGAGATAGGGTGAGAAGCTCGGCCATCCGGGAGGGGCTCAGAGTAGAGCAGCTGCTGCTCCACATCGAAAGGAGCCAGCTGAGGTGGTTCGGGCATCTGACAAGGATGCCCCCCGGGCGCCTCCTGGGTGAGGTGTTCCAGGCATGTCCCACCGGGAGGAGGCCCCGGGGCAGACCCAGGACACGCTGGAGAGATTATATCTCTCGGCTGGCCTGGGAACGCCTTGGTATTCCCCCGGACAAGCTGGAGGAGGTGGCTGGGGAGAGGGAGGTCTGGGCCTCTTTGCTTAGGCTGCTGCCCCCGCGACCCGGCCCCGGACAAAGCGGATGAGGATGGATGGATGGATGGAGTTAGTTCTGAGTTCATTCTTGCCACGTCTCTGAGTTTGCCCGTCAGACAATCCAGCACATAACAGCAGGGTGCAAGAAGCTAGCAGGCAGGGCATACATGGAACGCCATAACCAAGTGGCCGGCATAGTGTACAGAAACATCTGTGCCGAATATGGCCTGGAAGTCCTGAGGACAAAAGGGTGGTGGAGAATGGTCGAGCTAAGATCCTGTTGGACTTCCAGAAACAGACAGAAAAAAATGGTGGTGGCTAACCAACCGGACATAGTGGTGGAAGACAGAAGAAAACGGCCGTAGTGATCGATGTAGCGGTTCAGAATGACAGTAATATCAGGAAGAAGAAACACAAGAAGCTGGAGAAATACCAGGGGCTCTTTTTTTTTTTTTTTCCAGAGAAGACACTTTCACCTGTCAACTATTCCATACATAACTGCTTACATCTAATAGTATTGTCTGCTGTTATTGTACTGCTAATTTTAACATTTAACATGTTAACTGAGGCCTGTAAGATCTGAGATGTAGCTCCTCGGTTTTTCTGGAATTTCTCAAAGCTTGTCTGACCTTGGGGTAAATTGGATAGAATGTCAGCTCTTGGGAAGAATAATTCAATTCAATTCAATTTTATTTATATAGCGCCAAATCACAACAACAGTCGCCTCAAGGCGCTTTATATTGTACAGTAGATTGTACAATAAATAATAATAATAATAATCTGCTCTAAGATTACTGCTGATGTTTGTTCTTCTTGGCACTGTGTTAACTCGCACCTGACTGTATAGAGTCCTATAAAATCTTGACTTTTCCCATCACTACAGTTAGTCTTGCAAACTGCAACTATACCATTTTCTTTGCAGAGCACAAACAGCAGTTCAGCAGCACAATCCTTCACATCTGTGTCAACGTGGGTCATTAGGCGGACCAACTGGCCTCTGAGGGAGCTGTCCTGCTCAGGTCTGATGGCAACATCCCTCAGTGGAGGTAGGATCTATTCCAAATGTTGAGGTTAGATAAAAAATTGTTGATACAGTTTCCATTTTGTACTTTTTTTTTCTTTTTTTTTTACCTTTTGCCGTATGTAGTGACGCGTCTCCCTGTGTACCCGAGAACTCTCAGTCAGTAGATTCAGTACAGGTGTTAGTTTCTCCTTCAGCTTTTGGCCCTGTGTACAATTAAACAGCTTACATATGTCACTAAAGATGAATAAAAACTGGGTAACACTATATAATAATATAGTGTTAATAGTGTGATAACACTATTAACACTATTAAGCAATAGTAAGGAATT
This sequence comes from Simochromis diagramma, assembly GCF_900408965.1. Classification (NCBI taxonomy): domain Eukaryota; kingdom Metazoa; phylum Chordata; class Actinopteri; order Cichliformes; family Cichlidae; genus Simochromis; species Simochromis diagramma. Next base: position 3,018 of record NW_024386912.1, read on the forward strand.
AGTAAGTAGGGATGGGTATCAAAAACCGGTTCTTGTTGAGAACCGGTTCCCACTGTTTCAATTCATTGGAATCGTTTGCCATTTTTGCAAACGATTCCCTTATCGATTCCAGTCGCCCCGAATGACGTCACCACGTTGCGGAGCGTCATTTACCTGGCAGGAAACACGGCAGCTCAAACGCTAAAAAGTTTGGTTATACTTTACGAGAACGGATGACAACAGGGCAACTTGCAATACTTGCAAAGTAGATATTTCATTTAAGGGAGGAAACACTACGAATATGCAAAAGCATTTGCTCACAAAACACGCGATGACCTTAAATGAATGTCGTGTTTTTAATTCATGAATCTCAGCCCAGCAGCAGCGGTAACGTTTGCAAGTCCTCTCCCGTTAATGCGGCAGGTAAATAATCAACTAACAGTGCATATTATGTTAGCGCGATCTGCCTTATTACAAACCTGCCATTACTGTGCATTTAGTGACCATGATGAGACAGACAGAGTCTGGCTCAGATGCTGGCAGTTCTCGCTGCAGTCTACCGGTAGCGTCTCCTTTCAGGCCAGGATAGACGAATGTCACCGAGCAGTGACTCAGTTTGTGGTCAAAGGCTTGCACACATTTGCCACAGCAGATGATTTTCAGTAAGTGAATGTGTTTAATTGTAGGCAGGGACATTACTGGATATTCTTGTGTAATTGCTACAGAATAATTTATGTTATACTTTGTTATTGCTACAGAAGAATATTTATTTTATTATTTTACATTTACTATTTTTTTTTCCTGGGGACCCTGTGACACCCCATTGAAGAGCCGTAGGCTGGATCTCTTAAGATCTCACTGTTGGGTTTGTAAGGCCATGTTACTCCTAAATTTCTATCTTGTTCAAAGAGAAGATATAAAACAAAGTTCTAAGCTAATCGACCTTAGTGTTCTCCTTTTTTTAAAAAAAAAAGAATCGATAAGAGAATCGAAAAAGAATCGAATCGTTAAACAGAATCGAAACTGGAATCAGAATCGTGAAAATCTTATCAATACCCATCCCTACTAGTAAGTGCTTATCATCACCTCATCATCATTACCTTTATTTATAAAGCACTTTAAAACAACCACAGCTGACACAAAGTGCTGTACAGTGAGAGCAACGACTGACTGACCCCCACATAAAGTGAGTTACAGTCGTCCAGGCAGGAAGAAATAAAAGCATGTATCACCGTTTCAAAGTGCTGCCTCGAAAGAAAGGATTTTACTCCTGCCAGTTGCCTTAAATGATAAAAACTGGACTTTACCACTGCTCTGATTTGTTTGTCCAATTTAAAATCACTGTCCAACTTAAAACCAAGGTCGATAACAACAGGTTTAAAATAGACTTCCAGGGGTCCCAAATCAACAGAGGAGGACTCGCAGGAACCACTGGGTCCAAACACCAACACTTCTGTTTTCTTTTCATTTAAATTCATCCTTTATAAAGCATTAGTCCTTCTCAGTGTATCATTTATAAACAGATATAAATGTTTTTTCTTGATTAATAAGCTCATATATAACATGTTCATGTTCAAGTAAATAATTAACAGAGGCACATTTATATATATACAATGATTAATGACATGAGCTCATTGTTGTTCAGTGTGTTAATAGATGTTTTATAAATATTATCTATAAAAAAATATGTAGTTGTTAGGTTAGTATTTTGTGTGACCTCATGTAAAGTGAGGACTATTTTTGGCTTATTTTTAAATTAAAATGAAAGTACCTCAAGATTCAAACAAGTCTCAGCTGTCTTCACAACACAAAATGACACAGACAAAGCACAAAGAGATACAAATTATACAAATATATATTGCCAGATGCAAACATGACCCACCTGAGGTTTGCAGAATACTGAAATGTAGAAAGGACCAGAGTCTGAATCAGTTTGTAAGAGGTGTTTAAGAGAGAAAGCTACACTGAGCTGGAGCCGCAGCAGTGAAACTTAAATATACTACAACTTGTTCATTTAAGCTAAAATAGGAATAAGGTTATTACAAACAGGTGTAAAAACCATAAACAAAGCGTTCATCTTATTAAACTGATAATGCAGGAAAATGTCTCTGGGATGTTTAAGAGTTCATTCCTGAGGTTCAACGTTCCTCTGGTTCGTGTTTTGTTAGCTAGTTTTAGTCAAGTCAGCGTCAGGTTCAGTTCCAAAGTGCTCCTGAATTAAGCAGAATAGTTAGGGTGTCTGAGCTCAGCTTAAATGAAAGAAGTAGTGGATGGTCTCTGTCTCGTTCTTCTCGGGGTAAGGATGTGATCAAGTTAAGAGGTGGTTCTCCATCATCAAGGAGAATTATCTGTGTCATGAGAATGTAATGGAAACTACTTTAATGACATTTGGACTTGTTTGTGAAGCTCTGTCAGTTACTCACTACTGATTTTGATAACTTTATTCATATTTTATTTTAAATGAATAAACTTCAGTATATTGAAGTTAAGCTACTTCTAGCTACGTCGCTTCAACTGCTTAGTGTATCTTTGTCACTTAAACCACTCTTAAAAACTCTGGTTCAGCTGTATTACCTCAGATTATAGTGGATTATGTTTGAATCTGCAAATAAATATTTGTTTATTCTTTATCTCTTCATTTTTCTGTTATGAAGATGAGCTGATACTTATTCAAGTCTTGAGTTACTTTTATTTTATTTATAAATGCTTTATAAGGCAAAAGCATTCCTCACTTTAGATGAGGTCACACCAAATCTCTACCTAACAGCTACTAACTGTCTGAAGTAACTGTGAAGTACACTATAGAGGTGTCCAAATTCATAGTTTCATGGTCCCCATGTCTCTCTGGCTGGCTCACGCTGGCTACGGGTTTTGTTGTTGTTTTTTATGCCTTTTCTCCTCCTCTCTGCCTGGGTGGAGCTCGTTACGGGCTCTCGCTCTTTGCCCACGCACCTGTGTGATTGTCTCCACCTGCTGCTGATCTGGCTGATTTCCCCAGCTGCTATTTAAGGCAGTGGCACAGAGCAGCTCACCGCTGGAACGTTGAACCTCCTGAGTTCGTGCTCTCGGCATTCTCAAAAGATTTCCCTGTGTGTATGTTGCTGTGTAACTAACAGTGAATTCTGTGTGTAGATATCCCCCTTCTGGACCAAATCACGGACCCTTCCTGGGTGTGGCGGCGTGAGTGGAGTTTTGGAGCGAGTGCGGCTGAAGAGGAGTGAGTGTGTGCGGAGGAGCTGTGGCGGTGACTGTGCAGAAGAGAAAACGTGTGTGTGGATTACCCCCTCTCTCCCCTGGAGCCCTGGTCCCCCCTCCCTGTGTATATATATATATATATATGGTAGGCCGGAAATGAGTAACTGTGAAATTAGACGGTCTAGCCTTCAGATATGCGTCACCAGCTGTCTCGCTGGAGTTTAATAAACTCGGACGTCTGCTCCTTGCTATCAAAAATATAACAGGACACTGGAGTAAACTCTCCACCATTTCACACTTCTGTTTAATCAGTTTTCTGTTTGACGTTTATTCAGCTGTGTGAAAACTACAACTTTAATCTCAGCCAAACTGATTTACTCAGGAACAAATAAAACACTGAAAAAAGCCAAACAATAACATTTTTAAGTTATCTGAGTGACTTACAGTGGCTTGCAAAAGTATTCGGCCCCCTTGAACTTTCCCACATTTTATCACATTACAGCCACAAACATGAATCAATGTTATTGGAATTCCAGGTGAAAGACCAACACAAAGTGGTGCACACGTGAGAAGTGGAACGAAAATCAGACATGATTCCAAACATTTTTACAAATAAATAACTGCAAAGTGGGGTGTGCGTAATTATTCAGCCCCCTGAGTCAATACTTTGTAGAACCAGCTTTTGCTGCAGTTCCAGCTGCCAGTCTTTTAGGGTCTGTCTCTACCAGCTTTGCACATCTACAGACTGAAATCTTTGCCCATTCTTCTTTGCAAAACAGCTCCAGCTCAGTCAGATTAGATGGACAGCGTTTGTGAACAGCAGTTTTCAGATCTTGCCACAGATTCTGGATTGGATTTAGATCTGGACTTTGACTGGGCCAGTCTAACACATGGATATGTTTTGTTTTAAACCATCCCATTGTTGCCCTGGCTTTATGTTTAGGGTCGTTGTCCTGCTGGAAGGTGAACCTCCGCCCCAGTCTCAAGTCTTTTGCAGACTCCAAGAGGTTTTCTTCCAAGATTGCCCTGTATTTGGTTCCATCCATCTTCCCATCAACTCTGACCAGCTTCCCTGTCCCTGCTGAAGAGAAGCACCCCCAGAGCATGATGCTGCCACCACCACATTTGACAGTGGGGATGATGTGTTCAGAGTGATATGCAGTGTTAGTTTTCCGCCACACATAGCGTTTTGCATTTTGGCCAAAAAGTTCCATGTTGGCCTCATCTGACCAGAGCAGCTTCTTCCACATGTTTGCTGTGTCCCCCACATGGCTTGTGGCAAACTGCAAACGGGACTTCTTATGGTTTTCTGTTAACAATGGCTTTCTTCTTGCCGCTCTTCCATTAAGGCCAACTTTGTGCAGTGCACGACTAATAGTTGTCCTATGGACAGATTCCCCCACCTGAGCTGTAGATCTCTGCAGCTCGTCCAGAGTCACCATGGGCCTCTTGGCTGCATTTCTGATCAGCGCTCTCCTTGTTCGGCCTGTGAGTTTAGGTGGATGGCCTTGTCTTGGTAGGTTTACAGTTTTGCCATACTCCTTCCATTTCTGAATGATGGCTTGAACAGTGCTCCGTGGGATGTTCAAGGCTTGGGAAATCTTTTTGCAGCCTAAGCCTGCTTTACATTTCTCAGTAACTTTATCCCTGACCTGTCTGGTGTGTTCTTTGGACTTCATGGTGTTGTTGCTCCCAATATTCTCTTAGACAACCTCTGAGGCCGTCACAGAGCAGCTGTATCTGTACTGACATTAGATTACACACAGGTGCACTCTGTTTAGTCATTAGCACTCAACAGGCAATGTCTATGAGCGACTGACTGCACTCAGACCAAAGGGGGCTGAATAATTACGCACACCCCACTTTGCAGCTATTGATTTGTAAAAAATGTTTGGAATCATGTCTGATTTTCGTTCCACTTCTCACGTGTGCACCACTTTGTGTTGGTCTTTCATCTGGAATTCCAATAAAATGGATTCATGTTTGTGGCTGTAATGTGACAAAATGTGGGAAAGTTCAAGGGGGCACAATACTTTTGCAAGTCACTGTAAATATCATTTTTAACCTGAGTAGCGAAAGACCAGGGGGGCTTTTAAAACGATGTGCAGGGAGTTCGCTGTTCTCACCCCAGCTAGCTATCGAGCTGGTGGGTAACAGACGTCTCCGAAAATGTGGGAGCACTTTTGCAAATATGTGATATCTTGATAAACCGAGCAGATATTTGAAGTTTACACGGCTGCTTTCTCACCTGAAAATATCTTTAAAGTTTATTTTGTGACCCAGAAAGATTAATAACAGTAATATTAAAACTTAGTAGTGGCCTCCATTGTTGGAAACCGGAATTGGCTGGGCCACGCTATGAATTCTGGGATATGGTGGGACACGAAGGACACACCCGACCCATCCTTCAAATTCGGGGAATAGGAGGGCACATTAGTCGGCTGCATTCGGAGGAGTCTACGAATTTTGGACAGCCTTCGTCGTGTCGCTGTGACATGCGGCCTCAGGAGGATGCGGCCCATGAATTTGGACACCCACTATGAAAGGAGTATTTATAAAACTCAAAAGCACTGAGGTCATATCTTAGTCATTCTATATATATATATTTGCATTTAAATACTTTAATTATTTACTTAGACTTTATAAATGATGGCATTAACATGTTATATGTTAATGCCATCATCGCTTACTTTATTTGGTAAAGTAAGAGATCCAATTTGGTTCGGTTAGTTACTTTTTATTATCTATTAAATAAATAAGCAATATAATCTGTCAATAACCGCTGTAACCATAACCATGCTATAGGGATGACATCATTCTGATGAAATAATGAAAATCCTTCACTGTCAAGCTGTTGTAGGCAAACAAAAGATGCCTTGCAGGTGTAATACAAGGAGATTAATCTTCTGCTTTTCAGAATCATTTTGTTTTAAAGTCAGTGAAGTAGATATTTTGTGTATCACGAAAAATACCTACTTTGCATAATGGTTCAACCATTCTGTATTTAGGTTTTAGTAGATGATAACAATTCTGGTAAGCCATCTTTTCTATAATCCTCGGTTATAGAAAAGAAGGCTTTTCTGGTATGGTTTAGTTAAGGTTTAATTATTTGTTACTTCAGGAAATCTTAAAGTTGATCCTGATTTTTCATTTTCATCTGTAAAGCTCATCAGACAAAACATACCAGCACTGATATCCGTATCAGTCATGTTGTCAAACTAACCTATGCAGTCACAACATGTGTTTCCTTCACCACATATTCACTTGCCCTGTTTAGCCGTCTGTTCATAAAGAGCAACAATTTGTGGACACAGTCCATGTTGACCCCCTCGCACTTATGGGATGCTTGGTCCACCTGGACAGACACCAGGACATCCAGACATGTCAGTGGCAATGCTGACAGGACATTCACCGTGTGCCTGTGGACAGAAGTCATAACACTTTTTAGATCAACTGTAAGAATGTCATCTAGGTTATCAATAATCACTCCAGTATCTATTATTTTAGCCAAAACCTTCTAAAGCTTCAGAAATACTAGTCTGACCCTTGGAGTTCTTCTAATGTGTCTTCTCCTTCACATGACAGGAGCAGGCAATGGCGCAGCACAGCCACTAGGTGTCGATACAGGGCAGCATCTTCCTAAAACAGTTAAACATCTATAAGATGCAAAGTTTATAACAACTGGGCATTGGTCACACCTCCTCCTCTCTGAACCTGAAGCATGTGCATCATTTTTTCTATGTGCGAATCTAATGTTTTTTAATTGGAAAAAAAATGTTTCCTGCAATGAATTTGTTAATATACTTTTGTTATATCTTCCTTTTCCACTGGATTTACAGATAATATAGGACTGAAAATATTTCTTTTGTTTTGTTTTTAGCAGGATTTATGTTTTTTCTGATTTCCCCTTCTAATGACTAAACCAGGGGTAACAGACCTAGAGCAGCAAGGCTTACTGCTAAATGGCACAGATGTCAAAATGCCCAAAGTTACAGTGAGATTGTTTGGGGAACATTCTCAAATTTACTTTCACATTTGCTCTTAATATTTATATACTTTATTTATTTCAGACAGGTTTAGTCTATGTGATAAACAAGAAGAAAAATGTATATTGAATTTGTAAAGGCCAACAGTTTCAAAGGGAACCATAGAGGCAGAGTAGCAACACCTTTGTATTTTCTGTTTGTCAGTTATAGACGGCTTAAACAGAGTTTACTTGCCATAGTTAACACACTGTATGCTTTTGTTGCCTCTGCAAGAACTTTGAATAAACAACCAATGATAATGTGAAAGTGGCATCATCAGGCTTCAGCGTAGGACAAGAAATTTCTATCTAAAGCCTGTTATAAGTTTTTTCGATGGCTGAAGCACAAATCACACAGCAGAAACGTAATTCTCACCACTCTAAATGCAGTTCTCAAATCAGTAACACATTTCCACACACGCTTCACTACCAAAGACATTTTCACTGTGTTGATGCACCTCTCACTTACATCTCACAACACATTAAAACTGCAGTGTGAGATATGTAACTGAAGCCATACCGGCTTAACAAGGTCGGCGTCAGGTGTTGAAGGACCAGAACTCTGACTATATTCTCAGATTGTGCATATTTCTGTTTCCTGATCCATATAGTTTCACAAGCATCAATTTTGTAAAGTTTCAAATAAATCCTTCACATCTCTTTTTTTCTGAACAATTTTTAACCCACATTAGCACTATTTTCAAAGTCAGTGAGGCTTTAATAAAAGGAAAAAGCAACTCAGTATCAACGTCCTGAAATGGTGGTAAAAGGTTTCACACAAGGTTGAAATGATTGACTGACTTTACACGTTCTGACATATGTGAAAAAGATCTTGATTTTTTTGGTTGTCTTTGCACAGATGAGTCTGCATTAGGAAAAATGCCTGAACTGTTGTAAAATTTGTATAAAGAGTGGTGAGAATTACATTCCTGCTGAGGACAAATCGATCAAGAACAACTGTAAAGAGTAGATGTGTAATACTCTGGAAATATATATAAATAAGCTCAATGAAAGATTACTGAACTACATTACAGGAAGGCAGAGTTGACAGACTGAGGAACAAGGTTGGAGATTTGGGGCGTGTCCTGGCTGGGCTCAACTTATGTTGAACTGCTGATCAGTTAACTATGATCCAGTTCCAGCCTGTTGCCTTGGTCTACCTCCCGGACCAAACTGAAGCTCTGCTACTGGACGTTCAAAGCTTATTTATCAGTGACGGCAAAAGAAAAGAATACAACACGTGCCCCTGTCCAACTTATTTTTTTGGCATGGCTTTCAATTAAAGCTTTGAGTGATTTGCAAATCAACTAACAGCAAAGTAAATGGCAGCAATAATAATGTATTACACATTTTTTAAAATCCCATTAAGAGACAAAACCTAGACATTGGTCACCTCTGAAAAAAAAATAGGATTATCTTAAAGTGGACACGGTATTGTAAACAAAATAATTTAGTGATAATACCTGAACAAACATTCAGATGTTAGCAATATGATGTTAGTTTCTGTGATTTAGTTATTAAGCTCCAGCTAAATTGGAGGAATCCCCCAGCTAATCACCTCATCAGGCTCCTGCCTGTGGAACATGTGAGTGATGTTGAAGAGTGTCTTGAGGATCTCAATGACCTTCTGGGACACCTCCATGGAAATGGGAGGTTGTTTACTGTCGGTAAGCACCTCATATTCCACACCCCAGCTCACAGCCAGGCACTGCTCCAAGGCTTTGGTCAGCACTGACACTCCCCGCTCCTGACAAGAACAAACAAGCCACTGAGCTTTAAGGCAGATGTGAAGCACGGTTCTTTGACACTCTTTTGATTTCAGGAGACCAGAAAACATGCATTTGTGGTTTGTCCTGATCAGCATATAAGGCCTATAAGGGCTTGGAGGTGGTGTGACTGTCTGTTTGTCTAATAGGCTTTGTAGGTTTAGTTATGATGAAGAAATACTTAATCAAATCTTAATTTTATTATTCCTAAGATTTTAATGTGGCAACAATCTACAGTCAGCTGACATCCACTGCTCTGTCACTCGATTGTGAAATGATATCTAAATAAAATGCTAAAAAGTTTTGGTCCACTTTCAGTATAACTGGAAAATTAAATGGCTCCTGTAAATTAACAGTATCATATCTAACAATGTCATAGGACATTTTGAGAGACGTCATGTGTTTGAAGCAATCATGCTCACTTTTGATTGTCCAACATGAAAAGCCTGTCACAGATGTCCTTTGTCAACTCATAGCTTGTTGCTCATAAATGAATACCATACACACCCAGGATAAAGAAAGTGTGACTGCATTTAGTTTCTCAAGATCACCTTTTTTATTGCTAGAAAGCAATGATACCATGTAATTCCATCCTTGATAGGTTAGAAATCATTTACCTGTTGCAGCTGCAGCCTGAGTTCAGGTCTCAGGGCTGTCAGTAAGAAGAGTAGCCTCAGCTTGTAAAAGTGGCAGCTGAGTGGCACTTTACTCCAGATCTCCTCCTTCAGACTCTCCCACAAACCTTGCAATAGCCTTTCATGAATATAGGAATCACATTTTCAGACAAGCAGTTGAGCTGATTAGCGTCACATCCTTGTATATAAAGAATAAACAGTATTTGAATATAACTAGAAAAAATAGTTGCAAAGATTGTAAATGATTTAGGAGAAAATAAGTGACAGCCAAGAATGGTTTTCATGAGTATTTTGACATTGCATCCTGTAAAATGTCTCAAATGTATCATTCTGATGTTTTTGTTTGCCTTCATTTGACCTTTTTATTGAGACTTTATTGCTAATCGTTTTCTTAGCAGAGAATGAAACTTGTAGCACAACTTTACGACCAAGTCGACACATTTTTAAAAATGTCACCTTAGTGCACTGGCTCTCTCCTGTGCCCGGGGGCTGTTGTAGATGACATTACACAAGACTTTCAAGGCTTCCTTCCTGCACACCTCTCCATCCTCCTCTTGTTCCTCACTGTTATCTTGTTGGGTGTCTTTTTTGCCACGGGAGAGCGTCACATGCTCTCCATCGTGTTTCTGCTGATAGCAGTGATTCACTGAACCACGTGTGGCTGGAGAGACAGCTCCTTCAGCAAGAACAGAAAATGAAACCACAAAGCACCCAGACGGGGCAGTGCCGGCTTCTGCACCCTGCTCACAACTACTCACAGCTCTAATATGGGTTGTGCTGCATGATCTGCCCACGTCACCTTCAGCTTCCTGATTTTCTTGCTGTAGGCATGTCTGTGGTATGGCGATGCCTCCCATGTGTGCTAATGTGAGAAGGGCACTATCAGTGACCATGTGCCCCAGGGCCCTACGGTCACGGGACAGGATACGCAGTGTATGCAGGCAAACCCGTAAAACCGCTGGCTGTAGCTGACTACCAATGAAGCACAACAGGGCTGCAGACAGATCCTGAAAAAGTAGTCAGGGGGAGATGTTACAGTGAAGAAGGTTTAGAATGATGAACTGCAAGGAGAAAAGACAAAGAATGCCAAATGTGCAAATACAGGGATGAGTGTGGCAGACTTGTGTTAGCATACACAGGTACATGTAGCCATGAGAGTAGACACACAGGGGTAAATAATCACTGGCCTACCTGCCGGAGCAGAAGCTCTGCATTCTCATCATCTGAGTCAATGTCAGAGTCGGAAGCAGGAGCACAGTCCCTGAATTTTTTCTTCCTGAACTAATTACCCAAGAGAGAGAGAGAAATAGCACGAATCACTGCAAAGTCTGTTTAATGCAACACAAGAAACTCAGCATGTTTATAGTTTGAACATTCATTCAGGCTTCATCTGAGATTCACTGCTGAGGGAGCAGTGCTGACTGAGTGATGATTATGACATGGCTGCATGATAATAAAGACAAGTACACATGACCACTTTTTTATTCATGCTGTATTTGGATATTTGGATATTTACATCCTCTTCACTTTATATCCTGCAGCACTTGCACTACAGTACTACACTAAAGTTATAATACCAAAAAGCACTGAAGTACTTAAGACAAATACCACATCCTTTTATTGTGGTAGTTGTATGTAAGTTTAGAACATTTTAGATGGTTTCACTGAAAACTACAAGATCATTTAAGCAAATATCTCGATGACATTAATTTGCAGCGTTCGGAGAGGGTAGAGGAAAAAGAATAGTTTGTGTAGCTCTAGCATGTCTGCACAGTGAAGGTCAGCGCTGCTAATGCTTAGTCATGAGGTGTTCAAGCAGCTTTGAGAACATGCTGCTCTAAATATAATTAGCAATCGCTTTTGGAACTCACATGCACACACTGGTATTATTTTGGATTACTGTTATACTGAGTCAGCACTCTCTCACTCACTCTCTCTGTCTCTCTATCTAATTATAATTCACTTTAAAGGTGCTTTATTCGCATGAGAGTTCCTAAAAACAATATTGCCAAAACGTCAAAATATAATTTTTTTAACAAATGTTAAAGGTATGTTGATATATACTCGTGTGGTAGTAGTATACTAGTGACGTATAATACAGTGCTGTTCTAAGCTTGATCGGGTGTGTTTGAAAGGAGCCAGTTAGTGTCGGCACCAGCTGATATACAGGACGCCTTTGGGGGAAAGCAAGGAGGCTGGATTTAAGGTGATTTTAAAAAAATGAAGTGCTTTCTTTTGAACCACGATTATCATTGGGTATATGCCTGGTTGGTGGTTTGCACTGTGCACACTGCATGTAGAGGGAACCCCATGCTCGACTACCATACAGTGCAATGGCCAATATATTTTAATTGGAATTTGGAAGTTTTAAAATTTCTCCTTAATACTATTTGTTGCATTATTTTTATTTTTTGTCTTGATGGTGATACGAAGGTAGATACAGTCCACACTGTGTTTAGTGATTTGATTACTTAGAGTGAACTGGACTTTGTTTTCTTGCCATTAGGAGATGGCAGCATTTTCCTACCACATCTAGTCAGAAACTCCTTGTATCTAGATAAAGATATCAGTTTGTTTGCGTCCAGTTTTAAGATCACACCAACATGCATATCCTATCAATTTTCTATCTAGTGTACATGTTTGCTAATTAAAAAAATCAATGCCCCAAACCTCTTCCAGTTGTTGCTGCTGCAGCCAGATAGTCCATGAACAGTGACAGAAATACATGTAAAAAGTAGAGTTGATATTTAAGCATTAGAAACAGATGAAGACTGAGGTGGAGGAGGACAGCAGCTCATCTTTCCAGGACAGATGAGCTGGAAAGAAATTCATTTGAGATGGAACTGTTAATCATTCAGGTTCAAATTGTACCTTTATTAACTGCAGTTCATAAAAATTGAGGGCTGCTAAAACGTGAGGATGAAAAACAAACTGAAAATAATAAAGAGGAACTTTGTCAAAGGGTACACAACAGACCAGAATTCCCAGCAGTTAATAGTCTGGTTTTTTCCCTTTTCTTGTTTTTTAGTTTGGCAGCAGAACCCCTCACAGAAGCAGCAAGAGAAATTCAAGCAAACTGAAAATCTGCAGAAATAATCCAAGAAGACTTTTTTTGTCTATTCCAGTTCATCTAACATATTCCTAAGCCTCTGTTTGTTGGTGGGTTGGGATAATCACTGAGCACTTGTGCTATGAAGATAGCCAAACTTTTGTAAAAACAAATAGCAAAGAATCAAAATACTCCAGTGACTGCTATAAGCATGCTTTATAATATACATTTAGAGATCACGCTAAGAGACAAAACACAACTGACAGGGTGCTGACAAGAGCGTGGCTGAAGGCCATGGCAAAGGACATATAGACGAAAAGAATGAAACTACTGGAGAGAAGCACACAGAGCTGACCTTTCGCCTCTCCTGTGCCTCAGTGTTGAAAAAGAAGCACTCTGCATACTGTGGAGAAATGAAAGAACACAAGCAGTTAGGAAAACGGAGAAAAGCCAGATCACAGATTTGCACTGACAAACTGTCCTAGAATATAGGAACATCAATCAAACTGCGATTTGATAACGGCAGTGCCAATTTAATTTCAGAAAAACAATATTTTAAGGATACTCGTTTTTCATATCATTTCTTATTCATTCATATTCATTTTTTTCTTTCTTTTTTCAGAGAATAGCAGGCTCACAACATAGATATATATATATAGATAATACATATTTTTAATAATGACATACACTATTAAAAGAGCAATTGGAAAAACTGTTTAAACTGTTTTTTGTCAAAGGTTGAATGATTGAACCAGAATTCCTTCAGCAATGCAGCATCATACAGGTGGATCCTGCTGGAGGCAGAGCAAAAATAGGGACTAAGGTGTTGGCTCTGGCTCAAAGACCGGAGCTAGCGAGGCCACTCAGACCAACACGGGCACCATGACAGGAACTAGAGGGGTCAGCTCTGGTTCTGGACTAGCCAGACCAAGAAAACTAGCTGCTGTGACAATCAACACTGACTCAGTCTCTGGGAAAACCACTAGAAGCCACCAGATTCTAAATTTGTGCAACGTCCAATTTATAATGCTAATTAATTGTGTCTAATATATTAATGCAAAGTCACTTTTTAAATAAGAAGAAACCTGATTTTTTGCTGAAGTGCTGTAATGATTATATGATGATAAGTAATATTAAAAAACTTTAGCTTACAGTGTCGAAGGTACAGAAAAACTGTTTCCATTGTTGCATAAATAAATACTTCTATAGCAACACAGTAACAGAGAATAGTGACCTGTGTGTTGTAGCTGTTGAGCAGAAGCTGCACGCTGTCCTGGTCTCTGCAGACGATGCTCTCAATAATTCTCTCTATGTCTGGAACCATGCTTCAAGCCTCAGCACAAAACAGGATGAAATCAAAGCCAAATGCAAACACAACTAAAAGACGATCAGACAGGACAGAAATGTATCACCAAAAATAAGTTTCAAATAAAAAGTTTTAACTAAGTATTTTAATGAACTTTGATAATGAACTACCTTAATTCAAATATGATCTGAGATAAAGTACAATCATTGAAGCACATGTCAAATTTGACAGAACAATATCTATCAAAAAATTCAGTGCTTGTATAAATACATTTGCACAATAACCATATACTGGATTTTCTTTTTTTGTTGCATCTATGAAGTGCTGAACAACACTGAAGTTTCCTCTTAGTTTTACAACAGTAACCCAGACATCTTTCACTCACCTGCTGGTGTAAGAAAGAGAAGGACACACAGCCACTGGCAGCTTCTTATCACCGAAGAAACCTTTGAAGCAGCTAATCTTCTTTCTCTTCTCTCTGTCCTAACCGCCCCCCCCCCTAGTTTCTATAAGCTTTGGATTTACAGCACTACAACCACACAGCACACTGATGAACTGTGCCATTCTCTCTCTACTGCACACTTACACCCTACAGTTTGGTCTTCCCATTAGTGCTTGATTCGGTCGGTGTTCCCAAAAAGGTTTGCCATGTCCTTTTCTCTCTCGCTGACCTGGAGCTTTGTCAGTATTCATTTGCATATTGTGGACTGCTTAGGTTTAATGTCTTTGTGTATCATGTTTAGAGAAACAGATTACAAAATAATCCTTACTAGGACTCTATGCTGAATTGGATTTGCATCACACGATTCCTGCTTGAGATACAAAGTTCCTGAGAGGAAGATAAATAAACTGTACTCCACCCTATGCTTTGTCTGATGGATGAACTATTCTGTTGTTAGAGCTCTCAACAAAGAGTAAGGCTAAATTACAGAAAAAGAAGGAACACTGCTGCCTTGTACAGCACAACTGAACAGCTGTTTTAAAGTGATGCTATCTACAGTAAACTTAAATACATCAATTCAAACGTTTGGGCAGTGCCTTTGTATTAGCTAAAATCCACTTAGCTATGATGCAAACATTCTTGAAAAGACTTCAGCTCAAGGCTATTGATTCATTGGGGCATTTGTTATTTTCAGAGTTTTAATACAGTATGTCCAATACAGCAATTGCATGTACTGAAGAGCCACTGGAAACTAGAGGATGAAGTAGCTGTACAATATTTACAAATCAAACTCTGCAAGAATATCCTCAGAGAGTTCAACTTATAGGAAAACTCAGCAACAAACAGATAAAAAATATGACATTAAATACTGATATTAAGGGTTTATCATCATTTTAACTCATACTTCCTTTAAGAAAGCAGTACTTCATTTTTTTGTATTCTTCTTCATTAAGGGAATTAATCCCAATCATTCATTATCTCCTGAAGAACAGAAACATCATGATTTGGTTTTAAATATATTATCTTCCTGCTTTTTTCTGATGCAGATAGAAAGAAAAGACATTCACACTGTCTTTTTAAACCTCACTTTCATCTCACTAAACCATTCGTTTTAGCTTAGCTTTGCATACGGGCCATTTGGTTTTACACCTATAAAACATTTTTCAAAAATGTGAACTGCAAACAATCCCATCTGAGAAAAGTACATTTTAAAAATGGATTTGTGTAAATTATACAAACCACATTAAATACATATTTTACTTACATACTTACTAGGGGTGCAACGATACACAAAATTCACGGTTCGGTTCGGTTCGATACTTTGGTGTCACGGTTCGATATTTTTTCGATACAAAAAAATGTTCATGCATTTTTAATTTGTCATTTATTAAAATTATAAATATATATTTTAACTCAAAAGTACAGTTTTTAAATTTAACCCTAACCCTTGTGCGTGTTTTTTATTTTGACAGCGAATGCGCACCTGCGGACCACTTATGTGCAGCCCTGGTTATTTAGCTCATCATATTGCAGCCACAGAAATTATTTTGTCCATGAAACCATAAAGCTGCACTTTCTTTTTGCCTTATAGTCTGATTTGTCATAACTTCTCCGTTTTGTGGTAAGCTTTTCTTTGGCTGTCACTTCTTCACCCTGACCTGTCTTATTTGGCTCAGCAGAACTGAAATGCTTTTACACGCTCACTCACATAAGCTCAGCGATTCTCTGCGCGATCAACCTCTCACATGTGTAAGCTTGCGGGAGATTTCACTTGTCATGTTTGCATAGTAAGCTAACGATTAATAAGACGATGTCAGAGGAATTGGTGCGCAAATTATCATCACTCACAGATCAGTGCTGTCGCTCTCTATACACAGTTCGCACAATTGCAAAGTGAAAGCAAAAAAACAAGCGCAAATTCAAACGCGACTTCAATATGTCACATATTGACAGTGGCTCACCGATGCCAATGACATAATTACCCAGCTACATTTCTGAAAGAATGCAAAAGCATTGACATATATTTTTCCTACAATAGCCCGACGGGCAGGGAAGAGATAGATTTTGGTAGCCCGACTGAAAAAATCGCTAGCTCCAGGGACGTCGGGCTAGCGATTTTGCAAGCCCTGTATCTGATTGAGGAATCACTCATCTTTGGAAAAGAGAGTTTATTACAGAGAAATGGCTCTTTCCAAAATAAAAGCTATACTATCCGCTTCTTCTGGGCTATATTCTCAGCAGCATAAGGAGAATCATGTGCTAACAGCTGTCTAAATGACTCGGCTAAAGTTAGTAGCATGCTTGCTTTTTGTCTGCTTCCTTGTCTTTGCACTAGGATGATGTCGGCGTAAATGTGCAGTCATATTCGTTGTGTTCCCACTAGTGCTTTCAGGTTAATCTCGTTGAAATGACCTTAACGCCACAACACGGCAAATCTCCGTTAACGAGCTACCGCCGATCGCTCCGTGCATGGGGCTAGACGGCAAACACGTTAACGAGCTAACTGCGCTAACACACTAGTTCATACCAATGTAATTGAGCATTGCATGGCACATCCAACATACTGTTTTACTTTAGTCCATGACTCGCTTACCTTCAAGGTCATACGTCACATGAAAACCAAAATAATTCCAAACG
The DNA here is from genome assembly GCF_900408965.1 of Simochromis diagramma. Classification (NCBI taxonomy): domain Eukaryota; kingdom Metazoa; phylum Chordata; class Actinopteri; order Cichliformes; family Cichlidae; genus Simochromis; species Simochromis diagramma. Next base: position 20,051 of record NW_024386912.1, read on the forward strand.
CCAGATCTGAATGTTGCAAGTAGAGCTTAACTTCTGTCTCGCTAGCTTGCCCTGCGCTCTTCCTTCTGACTATGCTGTCTGTGTTGAGCGCTCAGTGGATCTGCGCTCGACAGTGCAGCCTAGGCGGAGTAGTCGAACGCAGATTCACTGAGCGCTCAACACAGACAGCATCGTCAGAAAGAAAGTTGATAAAATAAATTACAAATGTTGTATTGTTCGATACATATGCGTACCGAACCGAAAGCACTGTATCGAACAGTTCAATATCGATACGAATATCGTTGCACCCCTAATACTTACATAAAAGACAGCTTGCACATATATATCCATGCTGTGTAAGTCCTGACAAAAGTCAGCTTTGTAGTTCTAATCAAATAATCTTTCATTGACTTTTGGGGAAATCCATTGCTTTCCAATAGTTCACTAGCCTTCATAATTTGGTACAATAGTTGGATACAGCAATAAAGCAAATACTTACAATGGTAACCTTCCCTTTTAAAAAAACATAGGGGCTACTCTCGTTGCATTTCTGGCGTCCAGTTTCTGATTGCTTTGTTTCACACATTCTGAACACCTCCACCTACTTAATGCTGCAGGTGGATGTTTGTTTTTGGAGGCAGAGGTTGTGATCGTCCTTTAAGTCTTTGCACTAATAGTAAGCAGTTCCATGAAAGAACTGAAGAGGCTCTCAAGCCAGCCTTGGTTCGCCATACACTGCTGCACCACCTCCTCCTGGCCAGGGTCCTCCGCTGCCTGCTCAATATTGTCTGTCTAGTCAGAAAACAACAGTTATGTTACAGTATCATGGCTAATAATAATGTCTATACAGTGTGTGTGTTCACACTTATACATCAGTGTTGTCACTCTGTAGCTCCAAAGAAGCTCCAAAGGACTGGGGAGCTTTTAAATTCATGCTGTTAGTAAGTAAGTCAAAATACTTTTATAGCACTTTTCACAGATAAAGATCACAAAGTGCTCAACAGTCAAATCAGAACAAATTATAGAATATAACACAATGATCAAATTAAATAAAGGTTTGTTTGTATAGAAATGTCTTCAGCTGCTTTTTAAGAGTCATCGGAGTCTGGACAGTGTAAAGACAGTGGAAGAGAGCTCCACAGGCTTGGTGCCTGAAAGCCCCGATCCCCATGTGCACGTGGGACCAACAGGAACTTCAGTAACTTTGTTAAACCAGCCATATAGGTGGTTTATGTTATATCATTTATTGTATCCCTAATATAATACGCACTGGGTATTATAGCAAAAGTGCAGCAAAATCCTTACCTCCTTCTTGCAATGCAGGAAGGTGTGATATTTGTAGTGGTGAAGAGAATGATACAGACTGTATAGCCGGAAAATGTCAATTGAAAGTTTCATATCCTGAAAATGGTGATAGAAAAAGAATTGAGTTTCTTTCTACTAAAGTCTTTCACCTTAGTAATTACAGTATTATTTTAAAAGTACAACTAATGATCAAAGCAACACAAGATTATTATTAGATATTGTTATTAGACTCACTGGCTTCTCTCAACATGTAAAAGAACCCACCCACCACTTTAATCACACTCTAGATCTTGTTTTATCATATGACATAGAAACTGAACATTTAACAGTGTTTCCTGAAAACCCTCTCCTGTCTGATCATTTCCTGATAACATTTACATTTACAATAACTGATTACACAGCAGTGGAGAGTAGACTTTATCACAGTAGATGTCTTTCTGAAAGCGCTGTAACTAAGTTTAAGAATATAATCCACCCACTGTTATCATCTTCAATGCCCTGTACCAACACAGAGCAGAGCAGCTATCTGAACGCTACCCCAACAGAGGTCGATTATCTTGTTAATAATTTCACCTCCTCACTACGTACGACTCTGGATACTGTAGCTCCAGTGAAAACTAAGGTCTCAAATCAGAAGTACCTGACTCCCTAAAACTCGCTGAAAAGCCTTCAGCTGATCCAAAATGCTGCAGCAAGAGTCCTGACAGGGACTAGAAAGAGAGAGCAGATTTCTCCTGTTTTGGCTTCCTGTTAAATCCAGAATTCAAAATCCTGCTCCTCACATACAAGGTCTTAAATAATCAGGCCCCATCTTATCTTAATGACCTTGTAGTACCATATCACCCTATTAGAGCACTTCGCTCTCGCTCTGCAGGCCTACTTGTTGTTCCTAGAGTATTTAAAAGTAGAATGGGAGGCAGAGCCTTCAGTTTTCAGGCCCCTCTTCTGTGGAACCAGCTTCCAGTTTGGATTCAGGAGACAGACACTATCTCTACTTTCAAGATTAGGCTTCAAACTTTCCTTTTTGCTAAAGCATATAGTTAGGGCTGGACCAGGTGACCCTGAATCCTCCCTTAGTTATGCTGCAATAGATGTAGGCTGCCGGGGGATTCCCATGATGCATTGAGTTTTTCCTTTCCAGTCACCTTTCTCACTCACTATGTGTTAACAGACCTCTCTGTATTGAATCATATCTGTTATTAATCTCTGTCTCTCTTCCACAGCATGTCTTTATCATGTCTTCCTTCTCTCACCCCAACCAATCACAGCAGATGGCCCCGCCCCTCCCTGAGCCTGGTTCTGCTGGAGGTTTTTTCCTGTTAAAAGGGAGTTTTTCCTTCCCACTGTCGCCAAAGTGCTTGCTCATAGGGGGTCATATGACTGTTGGGTTTTTCTCTGTATGTATTCTTGTAGGATCTACTGTACAATATAAAGCGCCTTGAGGCGACTGTTGTTGTGATTTGGAGCTGTATAAATAAAATTGAATTGAACTGAACTGAATTAAAGAAAGTTGTACACATAGTAGGTAACCTAAATATTTAACAAAAATGTGATGTTTCTTAACCCTTGAGGTGATGTTGTGTTTAATTCAATTCAATTCAGTTTTATTTATATTGCACCAAAGAAATAAAACTGAAGGTGAAACTCAAGGTGCTTTATAATGTAAAGTAAACACCCCACAATACCACAGACAAAACCCCAAGAATTGTATGAACTCCTGTGGACAAGCACTTTGGTGACAGTGGGAAGAAAAATCCCTTTTAGCAGAAAGAAACCTCCGGCAAAACCAGGCTCAGGGAGGGAGAGCTACCGCTACCAGCTGAGGGTGCGGGGAGGAAGACAGGACATAAGATTCATGTTTACTTTTTACAAAAAATGTAACAGTTTCTTTCATTAAAATAAAAAAAAAAAAAGGTCTCTCTGGTGATGGTGAAGGGTTTTATAGTTAACAAAAACTAAATTAAAAACTAAACCTAAACGTGTTAAACTATTTATTTAGTTCAAATAAAAATAAAAACTATAATTCTGAAAAAAGATTTAAACTAACAAAAAAATGTTTGTGAAAAAGTAAATAGAAATATCCTTAGTTTCCACAAAAGGTTATATGCTTTTCTTTTACTGATTGTAATTGTACTGACTGTACTGAACTGTGTGGATTTTTTCTGAATCTTGCCTCTGACATATGCCCTGCACATAATAATTTTTAAAAAGATTCAGACTAACTGGTGTGATGATGTACTCATGTAGTGTGCAAAAGTTTTGAGTCCATTATTTCTTTATGGTTAGGATAATGGGAAATGCATTATATAAGGTAAAACCAGAGTTTGTACAATTCTAAAGAGCTTGACAGTCTGTAAATATTTGGTTATGACCACCTTTATTCTTCAACACAGCCTCACAACACAACTCTCTCAGGCAAGCTTCCCTGTATTTCTTTTAAGTCGTCTTCAGGAATGATTCTCCAGGCTTCTTGAAGGACATTCAAAGTTCTTCTTTGGATGTTGGCTGCGTTTTGTTCAGGTCTCTTTCAAGACCATTACACACTGCCTCAGTAATGTTGAAGTCACTGTCATGCCGAAAAATAAAGCTGTTGCCAATAAGTTGCATTCCAGATGGTAATGTATGGTGGATGAAAATCTGACTGTAGGTTTATGGTTTCATTATTTCGTCAGTTTTGACAAGATCCCCCAAACCACTGGCTTAAATCCCTTTTTATACTTGAATGATCCATAGGTCAGTGTTCCACAACCAAAAAAATATTTCCTCTAAAAATGGACTAAAAATTAGTGAAAAAGCAGCCAAGGTCAAAAGAAAAACTTTGAAAAACCTTCAGAGCGATTAGACAGCTGTTGGATAACAACAGATTGCCTTTCAGCTTGTAACACCAGGCACAGGGTATTGACTACATAAATGTGCAATGTCATAGCTTTTTCTCACCTGCTGCTTAGGAATGCTCCTCTTGATTTGGTTGAGAGTCTTGCGGTTGTAGCCCTCCCCACCAAGGTGAACTTTGACAACTCCAGATTCCACAGGATCTGCTGTCATTTTGGGGAATATATGTAAAGCCTCCTGGATGATGAAAGTAAATTGGGTCATGAGACAAAGGTCACGTTTAGCTTAAGGCCACAAAGAATCAGATTTCTGCAAAGAAATGTTTTCAGTTAACAAAAATGTATCTGGTTTAACACTTAGACTATGGGGAATCATCTTCAACAAATCTCTAAAACAAAGTGATTTGAGAAGTGCCAAACAAAACCAAAACAGAAGGATATGAAGCTTTACCTGGTGCTGAGCACTCATGTTGACTCTCCTCAACAACTTCTTCTTCTGTTCACTGAGCATACTATCAATTTTCCTCATGGGCGGGAGGTATAATTCATCTGATGTGTTAAAGTAGTAGAATACTCATTTACTTTTAAACCTTACATTTTAATTCATCCATCCATCCATCCATCCATCCATTCGCTTCCGCTTATCCTTTTCAGGGTCGCGGGGGGCGCTGGAGCCTATCCCAGCTGTCATAGGGCGAGAGGCAGGGTACACCCTGGACAGGTCGCCAGTCTGTCGCAGGGCTAACACACAAGGACAGACAACCATTCACACTCACATTCACTCGCACATTCACACCTAGTGACAATTTGGATTAATCAATTAACCTATCCCCACAATTTTAATTCATGTCACTGCAATTTTCAAAAGACTCTTGAAATGATGCAAAGTAATTTAATTAGTAGTTTTCCATACTGGATACACTAAAAATAACAATAAAGATGGAGCATGCTGTCTTTGTCTTAGCAACTTATTTGCACCATTTTATCTTTAATTATTAAAAGGTCTTAATACTTGAAATCATTTGCATGGATCAGCAGTTCATCCCTATCATAACCACCAAGACCTCGGACAGTCTGAGGTCGTGGTTAAATAGAGTCATTCCATCTATTTAAGGGAAACAAAACTGAACATAATGCATACGAGATGAAGGCCTATCAAAATAAAACAGGAAGTAACTAACACTAGGACTAGGACTAAGATATACTGACTTGACATAATTAAACATGGAAACCAGATGAAAATGGAGAAAGGACAAAGGAGACCACACAGACACGGGGACATAAATGGGACATAATGGGGAGACAGAAAGGAATCACAAAACAAGATAATTTAGAATACAAACAGAGAATAATACATAACAATGGAAAATAACAACCTACTAACATTACCAAATAAAAAGGCTTAACACAAGAGTTCTGAAAAAAGGAGCCAAACCCCACAAAAAACTCAAAATACCCAGGACAATGACGGGTTATTGTTTGTTTTACTCTATCCCTCATTTCAGTTATGCACTGTAAAATATAATATTGTGTTTGATTAAAAATATCAAGTAGACTGAGCTCAATTTTTATCAATTTGTTATTAGAACTCAGTTTAAACTCCTAGGACCTGGCGTCCACATATGTGGACATCACATTTTCGGTTGTCTAGATCAAAATACTACATTTTGCTCTACAAGGGCCTGATCCATTATACTGCCACTGTTCTATCGAAATTTTAAACAAATATCCTCATATGTGAATCTCATTTTTCTCAGGAACAAAAATTAGGTAAAAAAAAATCTGGTAATACTTTGTTTTTATATTCATCAGGTGCCAATCAGCCCAAATAGCAAAGAAAGCATGCTGTGGAAGAGGAGGTTAAGTTACCAATACTTTTTATTCAAAAAGATGATAAACTCAGTTTATTTGAGTTGTCTTAAATTAGAAAAACTAAGTAAGCAGGAAATGTTGCTTCTCAGTGAGGAAGAATAAAACGATATGGTTTGAAAATGCCATGTCGTCCCTCACACAGCTCAGTCCACATGTTCATGATGCCTGCTTTTTTTCTGGAATATGTTGAGCAAACCTGGGGAAGCTTCAGCTCAAGGGATCATTGTTGTCATTGCTGTGATTCTTTATGTGATACTCTGATTTGGTAAAGTAGATGTTTACTCTTATTCAAACTGTTTTTGTGGCTTCTCTCAGTTTAGTACCAGGTTTATGAACTTGCTAGCTAACTAGTGTTAGCCTAGCATTGCTGCTGCCTCTGGGCTCATGTTACTTAAAAATTAACCCCACAGCTTTAAAAATGTTATGTGAAAATCTCTCTGTGAAATTTTCTGTTGACTGTTTGAAACAGAAACGTGAACAGCTACTTGATAAGATAGGGTGACCATATTTTTTTAATGGTGAAATTAAAAAATGTGATATAGGCTTTTACAAGTCAACAAGGGCAAAAAAAATAACATAAAAACCTCTGGAATTAAATAATGGTAAGGCCTCATCTGTATAAGAAAGATTTCCAGTACCGGGACGGTACGAGGGAAAGTTTTTTGCAGTTCGTCTGCAAAGCTGCAGTTGTGCTTTGGCATCTTTTAAACACCATTAGGCACTGCTGCACGCTGTCTCTCCCGTCTGTGAGCACAGAACAACAACTCACAAAGCAGCAGCTCGGGGATGGAGTCACACATATGGGTCCTCTGTAGGAAAAGCCGGACATTTTCATTAATCTTGAAAATCCCCCTGAATGCCCCGGACAGAACGTGATCTTTTCCTGTCTTCTGTTATTAGACTTGAGATATGACTGCACTATGCTGTTGCTGATGACCCCAGTAAATTCTACAAGACATGCTGTGTAAGTAAACAAACACTGAGAGTTTGGTCTGCTTTTATTCAAAGATCATATCCCATAGACTTAGTTTAGAGGGACCACACTGTCTGCACTGTATATAGTGAAGTCTGCAAGTTTTTGAACAGTGCAATTTGTTTTGTGCCCAAATTATTTTGCAGATCATCAGAATGAAAGTTATTGGCCATGTTTGCATAGCCCTTTTTAAAAATATGCTTTCATAACATTAATGTGTGTGGGGTGGTGGACAGGGCTATCCAGACTGACAAGTGGGACACTGAATGTCACCTCTCCGGTGGGGACGGAGCCTGAGGTTGTCTAAATTGGGGTCTGTTCTATAGTAAATGAAGAAAAAATGTTTTAAGAAAGCAAATATGTTGGTGTTCTAAAAAATATGTTTGTTTGCTTGCAGGACACCAGGAGAGATGAGTCCTCCGTCACAGATTGTCAGTGAAGATGGTCGCCTGCAGGTTCAAGCTCATTGCATCTCCAACCCACATTCACTGCCACTGTACTGAAGGGAAGTTAAAGACTTTCTTCTGCACCTACGTTTGGATCACCTCGATCCATGACAGTCATTCAGGCAGTAATGCCTGGACTGGAAACAAGCATCCTTAAAATATTACAATATTCCAGCTCCTGTGTTGGAATGAAAAACAAATGTGTTGTTTAAACTACAGACAATAAATACATTTTATATTGATTATATCAGTAAGGTAACTTTCAAAACAAAGTTGTGGTAGGCCTAAACTTAGTTTCAGAATGATTAAATCTGAGACTTTGTTTCATTGTAAGATTATAACAATGATGGTAATATAACTGGTTGTTGTTCAGCAGAACAGTGTCCAGCATGCTGGCTCATATACCTTTTTACATTTGAAAATAAAAGTTGGGCTGATTTTAACACCATCACAAGAAGTGATGTTAAATGTTAATTATTCTTTTGAATCATACTTGCATTCAGCGTTATATTAATATAAGTGTTGTACTAGAAATGTCAAATATGATAAAACATAATGCAGGGCTCTAGAGTGCGACCAATTTGGTCGCAAATGCGACCAAATTTTTCAATGGTGCGACTAAAAAAAACCCTAGGTCACACCGGTTCGACCAACTGTTTGAGTAAAAAAAGAAAAGTCTCCATGTGGTCAACAACAGACACACATTATGCCTCTATCGTGATCTAAACCAATCAGAGATAGTCAGGAGCGGGACCTCTCTGATTGGCTGTGGTCCTGTTGAAAGTGCAGGTGGATAGAGAGAGGTGGGTAGCTTAAATAAAGCAATAAAGCTCAAAAACTATTTCAACAACCACCAAACAGTAAATGAGAGCAGGTAAACGGATTCCACACAAAGACGTAAACACAGAGCGGACCTGACGCATCAGAGTCAGTGAGCTGTCGGCTTTCTCACCCGACGGCCCGTACACAGACACGCCGTCGGGGCTGAAAGCCGACAGCTCACTGATTCTGATGCGTCGGCGGGTCCGTGGTTTGTGTTTATGTCTTTTTTTGCGCTAGATTCTGAGCGGCAGGTTTTATCTCTCTCCAACCAAAGTTCACTGAACCAGCAGCAAAACAAGATCCAAACTACAATTCACATTTGATAAATGTCGTCAGGAATTCCCTCTGACTTTTGCTGTTTTGCTTCCACCACAATAAAAATCACACTTCATGCGCAGCTCTCTCTCTCTCTCTCTCTCTGTACTTCAAGAACAGTTTCCCATCTCAAATCTCAATTTTTGCATTATTCATTCGCTTATTACCCACCAGTCTACCGTCGTTTACAGCGCTGTCTGCCGCTGTCTTTCTTTTTTTTTTTCTTTTAGCTTAAATGACCTCAGACAAGAATATACTGAAGAAATGTATACTTTTTTAAAATTATGCAAAATTGCAGAATATTTTTAGGGTTATCTGCTACAAAAAGGCAAGCCAGTAAAATCTGCTTCATGTTTTTCTGTTTTATCCTCAGTTACTTTGACACAAATGCCTCTGCTGTGATGCTCACACCTCTGATAAAGTCTCACATGTATAAGTATTGATAAATGATCAGAAGCAAAATTGAATCAAACCAGGACCTTGTGAATCGGAATCAAATGGATTATAGAAATCAGTGATGATACCCAGCCCTAGTGAGCAGCCTAGGCCTGACAGAATGGATGTAGCTGTGGGTAATGAGAAAAGATGAAAAGAACGATTGATAACTTTTTTGTTAAGTTAAGGCCTGATCCGTCAGAAATTCATAGCCAGCTCTGACACAGAGCCATCAATCTGTGAGCGCTGAAAAAGCACAGTGCATCCAGAAAACACATTATATGCTGCGATAAATGCACTGCCCAAGAGTCCCCTCTACCACTGCCTTTCAGTGGCAGGCAGCAGCAAACAGGTCATCAGAGGAGGTCAAGATGATGATTAAGTTTAGCATTGTCTCGCTCTGCGGTAGAGTATCACTTCCTGGTCTGCCATGGCTGACGGCCTGGGGGTCAAGGTCCACCAAAACACAGCATACCACCCGCAAGCTAACAGGATGTGCGAGCGGTTTCACCGGTCACTCAAGGCTGCACTCCGGGCTTCCTTAACAGGTGATGACTGGGTCGACCGTCTTCCGTGGGTTTTGCTGGGATTGTGTAGCGCGGTTAACAAAGACCTCGGGGTTTCCCCAGCTGAACTGGTCCTCAGCCAGCCCCTCCGGGTCCCCGGGGAATTCTTAACTCAGACATTTTGGACTTTGGCAGGAGGTTGTCTCTGTTGACAGACTTAAGCCAGCACATGTTCTGCAAGATGATCAGGTGGTCCCGGCCCAGGCCCCTCTCCACGGCCGCCCACCTGCCACCGGGCTGATGGATTCTGCCTTTTCTCCTAGGAGCGTCCCACAACCGATGGAGCCCGAGTTGTCTGCAGCTTTTTCTGACCGCCAGTGCCAGCCTTGCTCCCGAGCTGGGTTTCCCTCAGCCAGTTCCCCACCCCCCCGGTTCAGCCGTTCAGTCCGTTTGCTTAAAGGGACTAGTTCTGCTGGGTGTTCGGGAATGTGTGGTGGAATCTAAATATTCACATATAACACCGTTGCTTATGCAGTTACATTGGCTTCCTGTCGAATTTAGAGTCCATTTTAAGATTTTGGTTTTAACTTTTAAGGTTCTTCAACAACAAGCACCACCATATATTATTGAACTTTTACAGCCCTATGCCCCTAGTAGGTCTCTGAGGTCGAGTAGTCAGGGCCTACTTGTCATTCAGTATACGAGACTGAAAACTAGGGGTGATAGAGCTTTTGCTACTGTGGCCGCAAGACTGTGGAATTCCCTTCCTCAGGACTTACGATCCGCTGATTCATTGATTACTTTTAAAAAACAGCTAAAAACACATCTTTTTAAAATTGCTTTTTGCTAACTTTGTTTGTATCTTGTTTGTTTTTTTATTTTTATAATCTGTTATATCTTGTAAAGCACTTTGTGATTTCTATCTAGAAATGTGCTATATAAATAAAATTTTACTTACTTACTTACTTACTTACTTACCACAAGAGGGCTCCACTCACACCCAGTGTTGAGGAAGTGTGTTGCTGTGTTTTGTGGCGCGATGTGTTCAGTTGATGTTGGAGAGGAATAAAGAAGGAGTGAGAATTAAGAACTCTGTGTCGTCCATGCTTACCTCCACAACATGACTTAATAATTGATCAACAAATCGATTTATTCTGCCTTACAGAAACCTGGTTGCAGCAGGATGATTATGTTAGTTTAAATGAATCAACACCCCCGAGTCATTCTAACTACCAGAAATCTCAAGGCGCAGGCTGAGGGGGCGGTGTGGCAGCAATTTTTCACACCAGCCTATTAATCAACCAAAGGCCCAGACAGACTTTTAATTCATTTGAAAGCCTGAATTAAAACTCAGAAACCAATCTTACTTGTTATCATCTATCGTCCACCTGGGCCTTACACAGAGTTTCTGTCTGATTTCTCAGACTTTTTATCTGATATAGTTCTCAGCTCAGATAAAATAATTATTGTGGGTGATTTTAACATCCATGTAGATGCTAAAAATGACAGCCTCAACATGGCATTTAATCTGTTATTAGGCTTCTCTCAAAATATACAAGAACCCACCCACCACTTTAATCACACTCTAGATCTTGTTTTATCATATGACATAGAAACTGAACATTTAACAGTGTTTCCTGAAAACCCTCTCCTGTCTGATCATTTCCTGATAACATTTACAATAATTGATTACACAGCAGTGGAGAGTAGACTTTATCACAGTAGATGTCTTTCTGAAAGCGCTGTAACTAAGTTTAAGAATATAATCCACCCACTGTTATCATCTTCAATGCCCTGTACCAACACAGAGCAGAGCAGCTATCTGAACGCTACCCCAACAGAGGTCGATTATCTTGTTAATAATTTTACCTCCTCACTACGTACGACTCTGGATACTGTAGCTCCTGTGAAAACTAAGGTCTCTAATCAGAAGTACCTGACTCCGTGGTATAATTCTCAAACACGTAGCCTAAAGCAGATGACTCGTAAGCTGGAGAGGAAATGGCGTGTCACAAATTTAGAAGATCATCATTTAGCCTGGAGAAATAGTTTGCTGCTTTATAAGAAAGCCCTCCGCAAAGCCAGAACATCTTACTAGATGTTAGATGTAACAGAGGCCACACATAATAGAGGACACACTCTTGACCTACTGATCCCCAAGGGCCTGAGCATTTCAAAGTTTACTGTGTCTGATGTGGGCGTGTCTGATCATTACTGTGTTTTCTTTGAAAGTAAAATCTCAGCCCACATAAATATATCAACAACAGTGATCACAAAACGGTGTATAACTGAACACAGTAGTGCAATTTTTAACCAGGTCTTCCCATTAACACCTGACCTGTCCGGAGGGTCAGTCAATGAGCTCGTCAATAGCTTCAATGCTAACATGTTAAATGTAATGGACACTATTGCTCCCATTAAGGTGAAGGTTATATCTGGAAGGAAAAAGTCTCCATGGAGAAACTCCACACTGGTGAAAAATGAAAAAAGAGAGTGTAGGAAAGCTGAGCGCAGATGGAGAAAAACAAACCTCCAGGTTCATTATGACATCTATAAAGAGAAACTTCACAATTATAATTTACAACTGAGGAGTGCAAGGAGGTCCTACTTCTCTGACATCATCACTAAAAACAGCCATAATGCTCGGGTCTTATTTTCTACAGTTGACAGGCTAACAAACCCTCCTGTGTCAGTGGCAGCTGAACTTCATTCGACCATGGCCTGCAATGACTTTGCCAAATTCTTCACAGAAAAAATCCAAAAAATTAGACAAGCAATTGGTACATCAACAGCAGATCCAGGATATGTACTGTGTCCACCAAAAAACTGTTTAAACACCATAAAACAGTTTCACCCGATTAACAGCAAAGACCTGGAGGACATCTTAGGTCAACTGAACTCCTCCTCCTGCTGTTTAGATGTCCTGCCAACAAGTTTTTTCAAAAAGGTCTCAAAGACTTTAGAGTCAGACCTGTTACAGATCGTCAACTTTTCTTTAATATCAGGCGTGTTTCCAGAACCACTAAAAACTGCTGTAATAAAACCAATACTGAAAAAGGACAATCTTGACAAGACACAAATGAACAACTACAGGCCGATCTCAAATCTCCCATTTTTAAGTAAGATCATTGAAAAAGCAGTTTCTCAACAGCTCAGTTACTTCTTAAAACAGAATAACCGCTACGATGCCTTCCAGTCAGGTTTTAGACAGAACCACAGCACTGAAACCACTCTGACCAAAGTGTTTAATGACATATGTCTGAATACAGACAGTGGAAAAATGTCAGTCCTAGTTTTACTGGATCTCAGTGCAGCATTTGATACAGTTGACCACAACATATTACTCAAACGACTGGAGAACTGGGCAGGTCTTTCAGGAACTGTACTCAACTGATTCAAAACATACTTAGAAAACAGGAAATACTTTGTATCAATAGGTAACTTCACATCTGAGCAGACAAGTATCACATGTGGAGTTCCCCAAGGTTCCATCTTGGGACCCCTTCTGTTTAACATTTACATGCTCCCACTGGCACAGATTATAAAGAACAACAAAATAAACTACCACAGCTATGCAGATGACACACAAATATATATCACAATGTCACCAGGAGACCGAGGCCCTGTACAGGCTCTTGGTAAATGCATTGAGGAAATTAATGACTGGTTGTGCCACAATTTTTCTCCAGCTAAACAAAAACAAAACTGAGGTAATAGTCTTTGGCACCAAAGAAAAACGATTACAGGTCACCAGAGAACTTCAATCTATACATCTAAAAACCACAAACCAGGCGAGAAATTTGGGTGTAGTGATGGATGCAGACCTAAACTTAGAAAAACACATTAAGACAATAACAAAGTCAGCTTACTATCACCTCAAGAATATTTCAAGGATAAAAGATCTGATGTCTCAACAGGACCTGGAAAAACTAGTCCATGCATTCATCTTTAGTAGGCTTGATTACTGTAACAGCATCTTTACAGGTCTACCTAAAAAATCAGTCAGACAACTACAGCTCATTCAGAACTCTGCTGCTCGAGTCCTCACTAAGACCAAAAAAGTGGACCACATCAGTCCAGCTCTGAGGTCTTTACACTGGCTGCCTGTCCGTCAGAGGATAGACTTTAAAGTCCTGATGCTGGTCTATAAAGCTCTGAATGGTTTAGGACCAAAATACATCAGTGACCTCCTGACCCAGTATGAACCTTCCAGATCCCTCAGGTCATCTGGATCCGGTCTTTTATCAGTTCCCAGAGTCAGAACCAGACACGGAGAGGCTGCATTCAGCTTTTATGCTCCTTATATCTGGAACAAACTCCCAGAAAGCCTCAGATCAACTGAAACACTCAGTTTATTTAAATCCAGGTTGAAGACTCACCTGTTCTCAGCTGCATTTGAATAAAGCACCAAATCCACACTTTTAAGCTTAAATTTCAAAACTTACATTTAACTACTGATTTTATCTGTTTTGATTTTATATACTGTTTTGTTTGTTTGTTTGTTTGTTAATTAGTTAGTTTGTTTGTTTGCTTGTTTTAATCAATTTTAAATCATGCTTTTTATTTGTTTTTGTTTCTAATGTCTCTGTAAAGCACTTTGAATCACCTTGTTGTTGAATTGTGCTATACAAATAAATTTGCCTTGCCTTGCCTACTATTCATCACTGATTGAAGAAAATAAGAACAACCCCAGGTTTCTCTTCAGCTCTGTAGCCAGGCTGACAAAAAGTCAGAGCTCTTTTGAGCCAACCATCCCTTTAACGTTAACTAGTAATGACTTCATGAACTTCTTCACAAATAAAATTTTTATCATTAGAGAAAAAATTACCAATAATCATCCCACAGATGTAATATTATCTACAGCTACTCTTAGTACCATTGATATTAAGTTAGACTCTTTTTCTCCAATTGATCTTTCTGAGTTAACTTCAATAATTACTTCCTCCAAACCATCAACGTGTCTTTTAGACCCCATTCCTACAAAACTGCTCAAAGAAGTCCTGCCATTAATTAATGCTTCGATCTTAAATATGATCAACCTATCTCTAATGATCGGCTATGTACCACAGGCCTTCAAGCTGGCTGTAGTTAAACCTTTACTCAAAAAGCATCTCTAGACCCAGCAGTCTTAGCTAATTATAGGCCAATCTCCAACCTTCCTTTCATATCAAACATCCTTGAAAGAGTAGTTGTCAAACAGCTAACAGATCATCTGCAGAGGAATGGTTTATTTGAAGAGTTTCAGTCAGGTTTCAGAGCTCATCACAGCACAGAAACAGCTTTAGTGAAGGTTACAAATGATCTTCTTATGGCCTCTGACAGTGGACTCATCTCTGTGCTTGTCCTGCTAGACCTCAGTGCAGCATTCAATACTGTTGACCATAATATCCTATTAGAGCGATTAGAACATGCTGTAGGTGTTACAGGTACTGTGCTGCAGTGGTTTGTATCATATCTATCTAATAGACTCCAGTTTGTGCATGTAAATGGAGAGTCCTCTTCACACACTGAGGTTAATTATGGAGTTCCACAGGGTTCGGTGCTAGGACCAATTCTGTTTACATTATACATGCTTCCCTTAGGCAGCATCATTAGAAGACATAGCATACATTTACACTGCTATGCAGATGACACCCAGCTCTATCTGTCCATGAAGCCAGATAACACACACCAATGAGTTAAACTGCAGGAATGTCTTAAAGACATAAAGACCTGGATGGCCGCTAACTTTCTGCTTCTTAATTCAGATAAAACTGAGGTTATTGTACTCGGCCCTGAAAAGCTTAGAAATATGGTATCCAGGGGCGGATCTAGAAGGGTGGCATGGGGTAGCAAGTGCCACCCCAGTTTTGCATATGACAGTGTTGTTTATTAAAATAAGATAGCATTAACAGTTTGAGCGTAGTTACTGTCAACAGTGAATATAAATGCTAAAACTGAATATATTGGATAGTGTCCCCCCCCTTCCCCCTCCACCATTAACAAATGGTTCAGCCCATAGCAGGACCGGCTTTTTTCTTATTTTCAGTAGCAAGCGATGCTTATGATTGTGCCAGAGCACATTCTGAACAACACCATGGGAATTTCGCTTTTTACACAGGTGGGTGGATGTTACACTCTGGAAATGGAAGGAAGGTGAGTGTTATTAACCCTCTGTGGTCCACGGACACGCTGCACCTCCAAATCACATGACTGATGTAAGCTGACACAGCAACAAGCTGCAGCCACGCTGAGTCTCTATTTCAGCCACATTGAAAGTTCGGACTTCAAAGTTTTTAAATTTTAATTACAGGCCAGTAAATCCAGAGTTATGATAATATATATAAGCCACGCTTTTTACTAAACACTGTCGTCAAGTTTTTGTGTGTGTGTGTTTTAAGCGTTTTCTAAGGACAGCGCGAAAACAGTAAAGAAAGAAAAAAAGCCACCTCTTTCCTATCGGTGGAAAAATGCACCATGTCGACCAATTAAAAAAAAAAGTCAACATGTGGGATTTGATGTTTAGGAAGAGGGGAATGTTGTAGGAGTGACGGTAACGGCAGCGAGACAGAGCGAGCGAGTGAGAGAGAGTTTAGATGTGGGAGATTTGTGACGTTTAGTGTGGAGTGTATACTTAGTGTGTTGTCTTGTGTAGTTGTTCTGTTATGTAGTCGTTTTGTTTTGTGTGTCAGTGAGGGCACTAATGAATGTCACAGAGGCACATTTGCAACGTAAACACTGTCACTAAGTAGAAAACCAGCGGAGTGATACACCTGCTGTTGTCAGGCCTGCAGGTTTATCCCTGTGCTCTTCTGTCTTTTGGTGGACAAACTTGTTTTTTTACTGACACACATCATTTGTGGGGCATCTTATTGCGACACCTGATTGTTCTCTCATTTTAGTTTTAGTAATATTTTTAAATGGTTGTAGAAAATGAAAAAAACGGTGTATTGGCTGCATTTTTAGATAAATAGTTGTATATGTTTACAAAATGTACAATTTATATTTGCATTTCAAGTTATAAAAATTTACTGGTTTTTTTTACAGTAAAAAAATACTACTAGGATTTTAAGTTCTTTGTGTGATTTCAGATCAGTAATACTAATGCAGTATGTCAGTGAAAAAAACAACTAAATTCAGTTGAGCTGAAAAGATACCAAACAAGGCAAGGGGGAAAAAAATGAAACAATCTGAGGGCGAAATACAAACGTAAACTCAAAAGGAGTCAAAAATGTCCGGTTGTATTTCAGACCTCAGAGGGTTAATCCAACAAATCGTGAAAAATTAGGTTTAAATTTTTGTTCATGACAGTGCAGATTTCTGACATTTTGTGTAATTTAAGCTGTAACAATGTGATTGTTTTCTAACAGTGTGAAACTTAGACCTCTGTTTGTAAATGAACCGCCCCATGTTGTGTAGCTTTCTGGATTTTATAATTGTTGTGCTAAATATTTATTTATTATACAGGCTATACAGTACATAGCATCAAAACTCACATGTTTTATGTAACTAAAGTGTGTAATTATGTGGGCTACAGACAATAATTAAGTTCTAGACTATATTTATATGAAAAACGTGTATACTTACTGCATTTGAATTATTCTAACCATATGTAACCACCTGCATATGTGTTTGAGAAAAAAAGGCTTCGATTTTGCCACCCCATTTGATTTCTTTGCCACCCTCATGCCACCCTAAGAAAATTTCTCTAGATCCGCCCCTGGTGGTATCTAAGCAGATTCTTCCTCTGGATGGCATTACCTTGGCCTCCAGTAACGCTGTGAGGAACCTTGGAGTCATTTTTGACCAGGACATGTCCTTCAACGCACATATTAAACAAATATGTAAGACTGCTTTCTTCCATTTGTGCAACATCTCTAAAGTTAGAAATATCCTGTCTCAGAGTGACGCTGAAAAACTAGTTCATGCATTTATTACTTCCAGGCTGGACGACTGTAATTCATTATTATCAGGAAGTCCAAAAAACTCCCTGAAAAGCCTTCAACTAATCCAAAATGCTGCAGCAAGAGTCCTGACAGGGACTAGAAAGAGAGCAGATTTCTCCTGTTTTGGCTTCCCTTCATTGGCTTCCTGTTAAATCCAGAATTCAAAATCCTGCTCCTCACATACAAGGTCTTAAATAATCAGGCCCCATCTTATCTTAATGACCTTGTAGTACCATATCACCCTATTAGAGCACCTCGCTCTCGCTCTGCAGGCCTACTTGTTGTTCCTAGAGTATTTAAAAGTAGAATGGGAGGCAGAGCCTTCAGTTTTCAGGCCCCTCTTCTGTGGAACCAGCTTCCAGTTTGGATTCAGGAGACAGACACTATCTCTACTTTCAAGATTAGGCTTCAAACTTTCCTTTTTGCTAAAGCATATAGTTAGGGCTGGACCAGGTGACCCTGAATCCTCCCTTAGTTATGCTGTAATAGACGTAAGCTGCCGGGGATTCTCATAAAAATTAGTCATTGGATGAACTCAATTTGATTGATGGCAGGTTTTCCACGTAATACATTTATTTTGGTTCAACCAAATCTACATACATCATGACAATTTAATTAAATTGAGTCCGTAGAACACAATTTTTTTAAACACATTTAAAAGGAAAAAAATTACATTAATAAGATGTGAAAGGTTTTGGTTGGTTCAGCTCTTTCGAATTGAAATGATTATTTTAAGTTCAACTAAATCATAATTTTAATTACCAGAAAACTAATTTAATTATTAAAATAATGACAAAATAAATTTGTTTTTTCAACTCAGTTCTATTCACTTGGATTAAAAGCAGAAACAGAATATTTTGTGAATAAACATACATTTCACATGGTCAAATTAACCTTAACAAAATCAAAGTGCTCACAAAAAAGTGCCTTACATTTGAAATGAATATCAAATCTGAAAAGCACACACCTTTGTATTACTAGGCAAGACTGAAAACAAACTGGGATTTGTAAAATCCGATTTCACGTAAGAATCATTGTATATATATTTATAGTGACACTTGCAGGTAGGTTTTCAGCAAATTCACAATGATAACCTACTAAACATTGCAATTCACACCGTATTATGCCAGTCACTGAACATTTTAAACAACCCAAAAATACTTAAATACAAATATATAATGTACATATATATAAAAGATTTTCATTAAGAACATTTTGTGTTACCAAAGGGGAGGTATTTTAATAAAAAAAAAACTTTAAACTTTTTTTGAGCTAAATTCCCACAGTCCTTTTATCCATCTATAGTAGTATAGATTAAAGGTTACATCACTCACAACTAGGGATGGGTACCGGTGTCCGGTGCCATGATGGCACCAGTTCTGACATAAACGGTAGTAACCAGACCGAAAAGCAGCGCACATTTCGGTGCTTTATTTTTCCTGAGCTGTGATACACTTTGGATTCTAGCCAATCATTTTACGTTTCCGAGGATAGTAGGCGGGTCCAGGTACGTACGTTCTTTTAGAGCAGAGCTACAGATTAAAAATGCCCAAGGCAAAGCGGTCAAAAGTCTGGCTGTACTTCACAGCAAAATATGCAAACTCAGCAGCCTGCAACAAGTGCTTTAAGCTGATACTGTGATACTGTCAAAGGAGGTAACACCTCAAATCCGATGAAACACCTGGCGAGGCATAGCGTTTTTTTTAAAGCCGAGAAATGCACCGTATTTGATAGCTTGCTGCGAGACCTCACACCGAGCACATCTACTGCGGGTGTGGTGCCTGTTATCAGACCCGGAGTTAGCAACATCCCCCAAGAACCCGAAGAGGAGAGTCCTGGCCCCTAGCCCTGCCAGTGTAGCAGAAATGATGAGGATGATGATGGCAGCAGCAGCCGTTCTTCTCTGCGTGAGTAGCTTAATGTTGTTCGTGTGTAATTTACGTTGAGTAGGCTAACCACGTTATTACATTAATGCATGTAAGGTGAACTAGCAAACACCATCATAGCTACATGCGGCTGTCTTCTTGTTTGATGGCAGATACTCCCTTCACCCTGACACGACAAAGAACTGGTGAAACCGAGGAACTAAATACACAGGTTGAATGATGACAATGATTGGAAACAGGTGAGTACAGGGCTGAACATAATCTGACTAATGACACGGGGGACAAGCTGACACGGGGAAAAGACAGGAAGTGAGAACATTAATGTGGCGAACTAAACTGAACATGAACAAACTGAAATCACTGGGTCAACGACCCAGGAACCCTGACAGTACCCCCCCCCTTCAAAGGCCAGCACCCGACGGCCGAAAGAAAGAAAAACCAGACCAGGGCGGGCGGAGGGGGCCCAGGACGGAGGGACGGAGTCCAAACAGAGACAGTTCAGGTGGGCGGCCACGCGGCCAGTGGCCGAGCCCATACAGTTCAGGCGGGCGGCCGCGCGGCCGGCAGAGATGCTGAAGTCGATCCGGTGGGCGGCAGCGAGGAAGACGGCGGCGGCCACTGAGCCGGTGCGGTGGTCGACCATGCCGGCGACGAGGAGGAGGCGGCCAAGGAGCAGCTGCAGAAGGCGGCGCGGGAGCCGGCGGAGACTGAGGAGCAGCTGTAGGGCCAGGCGAAGCAGAGGCCGAGGCTGAGTCTGAGGCCGGACCAGGCGAAGCAGAGGCCGAGGCTGAGTCTGAGGCCGGACCAGGCGAAGCAGAGGCCGAGGCAGAAGCAGAGGCCGGACCAGGCGAAGCAGAGGCCGAGGCAGAAGCAGAGGCCGGACCAGGCGTAGCAGAGGCCGGACCAGGCGTAGCAGAGGCAGAGGCCGGACCAGGCGTAGCAGAAGCAGAGGCCGGACCAGGCGTAGCAGAAGCAGAGGCCGGACCAGGCGAGGCACAGGCTGAAGCTGGACCAGGCGAAGCAGAAGCAGAGCTAGGTGACAGCGAGGCAGCCGCAGGTGGTGGCTGGACGGGCTCCTCGGGCCCTCCAGCTGACGTGACAGGAGGCTGGACGGGCCCCTCGGACCCTCCAGCGGAGACGGGAGGCTGAACGGGCCCCTCGGACCCTCCAGCTGACGAGGCATGAGGCTGGTGCGGTTCTCCTGAACCCCCAGCTGACGAGGAAGGTTGCCGGACGGGCTCCTCGGGCCCTCCAGCTGACGAGGCATGAGGCCGGACGGGCTCCTCGGGCCCTCCAGCTGACGAGGAAGGTTGCCGGACGGGCTCCTCGGGCCCTCCAGCTGACGAGGCATGAGGCTGGACGGGCTCCTCGGGCCCTCCAGCGAAAACGGTCTCAGAACCAGTGGGCACTAGAGCCCCTGGCACACACAGGACAGAACCAGCAGGTGCGGGGACCTCTGGCAGGGAAGCGGCCGGGCCAGCGGGTGCGGAAACCCCTGGCTGAGAAGCAGGGTAGCTCACAGCTGGCTCTGGGTGCTGTGGCTGCAGGTCCGGGAACTGAACAGGATGGTGGACGGGCGACTGGACTACTGACTGGAGGGCAGGAGGCGACTGGACTACTGACTGGAGGGCAGGAGCGGACTGGACTACTGACTGGAGGGCAGGAGCGGACTGGACTACTGACTGGAGGGCAGGAGCAGATTGGACTACTGACTGGAGTGGAAGCTGAACAGCAGGTGAGGGAACTGACTGGAGTGGAGATGCTAAGGGAGGAACAGAGGTAGGTGAGGCTGCTGGCTGAGCTGAGGTTGGCACGGCTAATGGTTCAGCTAAAGACTGAGCTAGACAGGGAGATAGAGCTACAGCCTGGGCTAGTAAAGCTGGTGCCTGAGCAGGGGACACTTCATGCTGAAGGGCATATTGTGTAAAAGTCACTCAGTGAGGCCTACGCAGCTCTGCCCATGAAAGTAAACTTTGACACAAAATACTCTGTTTTATCACATCATAGCAAACTTGTAGGGTTTGGACTTTATGGATCAAATTACAAATCTGTCATTTACCTTAAAATAAGATAAGATAACCTTTATTAGTCCCACACGTGGGAAATCTGTTGTGTCACAGCAGAAAGTGGACAGTGCAAAGTTACAGTAGCAAAAATTAAGAAAAATAAATAATTCGATAATAAGATAAAAGAATTAAATACTATATACAACTGCATTAAATACTTATAATACTATATAAAACTGCATTAAATACTATATACAACTGAATGAAATACTATAAAAACAAAAACAACTCATTAAATACTATATACAACGGAATAAATACTATAAACAACTGACATTAAACTATATACAACTGATTAATACTATATACAACTGCATTAAATACTATATACAACTGAATTAAATACTATATACAACTGCATTAAATACTATATACAACTGAATGAAATACTATATACAACTGAATTAAATACTATATACAACTGAATGAAATACTATATACAACTGCATTAAATACTATATACAACTGAATGAAATACTATATACAACTGAATTAAATACTATATACAACTGAATTAAATACTATATACAACTGAATTAAATACTATATACAACTGAATGAAATACTATATACAACTGAATTAAATACTATATACAACTGCATTAAAGAATACAACTGCATGAAATACTATATACAACTGCATTAAATACTATATATAACTGAATGAAATACTGAATGAAATACTATATACAACTGCATTAAATAGTATATACAACTGAATGAAAATACATATAAAAACTAATGAAAACTGAATGAAATACTATATACAACTGAATGAAATACTATATACAACTGAATGAAATACTGAATGAAATACTATATACAACTGCATTAAATACTATATACAACTGAATGAAATACTATATACAACTGCATTAAATACTATATACAACTGCGTTAAATACTATATAAACTGATGAAAAAGTAACTATATACAACTGAATGAAATACGATATCTTAACCAAGAGAATTAAATACTATATACAACTGCGTTAAATACTTTATAATACTATATACAACTGCATTAAATACTATATACAACTGAATGAAATACTATGTACAACTGAATGAAATACTATATACAACTGAATTAAAAATACTAAGCAACCATGAAATAACTTGATAATACGATAATACAACTGCATTAAATACGAGTATAAAACTGATGAAATACTATATCAACTGGAAAAAAAAAAATTAAAAATACTATAACAACGGCAGTATAAATACGATATACACTGAATTAAAACTATATCAACGTGAGATTAAATACTAATACAACTGAAGGAAATACTATATCAAACTGCATTAAATACTATATACAACTGAGTTAAATACTATATACAACTGCATTAAATACTATATATAACTGAATGAAATACTGAATGAAATACTATATACAACTGCATTAAATAGTATATACAACTGAATGAAATACTATATAGCAACGGAATGAAACTGAATGAAAATACTAATATACAACTGGAAGAAATACTATATACAACGGAAATAATATAATGAATAAATAATAGATACAACTGCATTAAACTAGTATATCAACTGAATTGAAATAACTATATACAACTGATTATAAACTACTATGATACAACATGCATTAAAATAGATCAACTGAATAAATACTATATCACTGGAAATGAAATACTATTACAACTGCGTTAAATACCTTTATTATAGACTATATACAACTGATTAAATACTATATCAACTAATGAAACTGTACAATGAATAAATACAAGAGATACAACTGAAGTAAATACTATATCAACTGGCAAATACGTTATAATACATATACAATGATAAATACTAGTAATACAACTGAATGAAATACTATGTACAACTGAATTAAATACTATATACAATGATTAAATACGATAAATACAACTGAATGAAATACTATATACAACTGAATGAAATACTATATACAACTGAATGAATCTATACTATATACAACTGAATTAAATACTATATACAACTGCATTAAATACTATATACAACTGCATTAAATACTATATACAACTGCATTAAATACTATATACAACTGAATTAAATACTATATACAACTGAATGAAATACTATATACAACTGAATTAAATACTATATACAACTGCATTAAATACTATATACAACTGAATTAAATACTATATACAAAACGGAGAAATATACGATATATCAACTGAATTTAAATACTAATACAACGTGCATTAAATAACTAGAACAACTGAATTAATACTATTAGACAACTGAATTAAATACTAATAAACGAATAAAACTATATACAACTGAGTTAAATACTATATACAACTGCATTAAATACTATATACAACTGAGTTAAATACTATATACAACTGAATGAAATACTATATACAACTGAGTTAAATACTATATACAACTGCATATACAATAGCTATATACAACTGCATTAAATACTATATACAACTGAATGAAATACTATATACAACTGAATTAAATACTATATACAACTGAATGAAATACTATATACAACTGCATTAAATACTATATACAACTGAATGAAATACTATATACAACTGAATGAAATACTGAATGAAATACTATATACAACTGGAATGAAATACTATATGATACAAATGAAAAATGATAAAAATACGATATACAACGGCATTAAATACGTATATACAACTGAAGGAATT
>NW_024386912.1:44126-169730 GCF_900408965.1 Simochromis diagramma
ATTGTTGTCTGTTCTCTCAGTATTTGGGTTACTTTGGTGATGCCAAAGTGCACTACCAGCGTTTATATGTGAAGTTCTTGGAGAATGTCAACAAAAAAGATTACGTCAGAGTGTGTTCACGAAAGCCATGGCACAGAGCTGGCCTGACTCTGAGGTAAGGCGAGAGAAAGACACTGAGTGGAAAGTGTAACCAGAACTGGCCTGCATCAAGGTTACCCTGGATTACCAGGCCCAAACTCCCCCCTCCCATAAAACTTGTTGATGAACTCTCAACACACACATAGACTGTACCACACAAAAACAATTCAGTGACTAATTTCAACATTTTAATTAATCTATGTTTCATGTGCCTGTGCTTAAGACAAACACCGATTAAGTTAGTGTCTCTCCTCATGTCTACTGACTGACAGACGCCAGCCTCTACCTAAACAGCTGCTGACCATTCACAATCAGAGCCAACCTCGAATAGATAGTCGACACAAGGAGAGACGGAATGAAAGAGAGCTAATGGAGCAGAGAGAAAGAGAAAGAAGAGAGAGAGAAACAAGGAAAAAAGTAGAAACGGAACATAAGGAAAGAGAAAGGAAAGAGGAGAGAGATCGCAAAGAACAAGAAGAAGAGAGGCACAAGAAAGAAAAAGATGGTGGAGAACAAAATGAGAGGGGTCACAGAGATGTGAAAATGGAATGGAAGAAGGAAAGTGAGAGTGAAAGAAGGGAGAAGGAGAAAAAAGAAAGGGAACTTAAAGAGAGGCAGCAAAGGAAAAAGGAAAAACAGGATAGGGAGCAGAGGGAAAGGATGAACCAAGAGAGAGAATGGAAAGAAAAGGAAAGATCACTGAGAGAACAAAAAGAGAGGGAGAGGATAGAAAAGGAGAAACAGGAGAGCGAGAGAGAACAAAAACTTAGGGAGAGGGAATGGGGAGAGAGGCACAGAGACCAGAAGGACAGACAGCAGAGGGACATGGAGACAGATGGTGAGCCGAAAGAAAAGGAGAAAGCTCAGGAAAAAGAAAAAAAGGAGAACATGGAGCAAGTCAACAGAGATTATACAATGGCATTAACAGAAGAGAAGAACCGAGGAGACATAAAGATGGCATTTCAGGGAAGAGCCAAGACTTCAAAGGACAAGGCTGAGCCTCCACCCAAGAAAAGGAAGAAATGGTTGAAGGCGGTGCTGTCCTCTTCATCTGAGTCCGACTACTCCTTACTCAGTGATGATGAAGGTCAGCTGTTCTTTGAGTGCATATGATGCACACATTTATTTTTAACCCATTGTCTTCAACCAACGATTACTGTGTCCAGGCCTCTGTGCAGCTTGTTTTGTGTTTTAGGGCCTGCGCGGGGTGGAGTGAACAGTCGAGCCATGAGGGACATGTTCAGGAGCTATGTGGAGATGTTGGTCAGCACAGCACTTGACCCTGATATGATTCAAGCCCTAGAGGACACAGATGGTGAGCACTCAGTTCAAACAACACTGTAGTCTTAAGTCAGAGAAAAGCATTCTCCAAGAAAATGGAGAATGCATGCATGTCTGTATGATTCCAAGATCTTTTGTAATATGCAAAGAAAAACAGAATGCAGTATTTGGTATTTCACATTTTTATTCAGCATTTCAACACAAATCAAATGTTTAAACTGAGCCATTTTAGTATTTGGTGAAATATATTAGCTCATTTTACATTTGATGGCAAAAACAGTCGTTGAACTAAGTAGATGGAGTTGCTATATTATTGACAGAAGAACGTTGACCCATTCTCTTCGGTGTTGTCCACCCATCCATCCTTCCATCCATTCATTCTCTTCCACTTATCCTTGTCAGGGTCGCGGGGGTGGGGGTGGGGTTGGAGCCTATCCCAGCTGTCTTAGGGCAAGAGGCGGGGTACACCTTGGACAGGTTGCCAGTCTGTTGCAGCGCTAACACATAGAGACAGACAACCATTCACACTCACATTCGCACCTATGGGCAATTTAGAGTTACCAATTAACCAATCTCCAATCAAATTAATTCAAATAAATCTTAAAGAGTACCTATAACTTGTATGTGCAGAACAGTCCAGGGAAAACAATTAAAAGGGCAACTAAATCCAAGAGCCTGGAGAAACTACAGAAGGTGGAAAAAAAGCATGAAACACAGGGAGGGATGACAATATGTGACAAAGCCTAAGAGAAAGACAGCAACTATAAATATACAGAAGGGTGACTGGAGCAGAGATGAATCACCTGGGGAGCAGAGCTGCAACAAGACAGTGCACTCAAGACTAACTGATAAAACAGGAAGTAAGAAAGAACGGATATACTAACATGTGAAAACTTAACAAGGCATGGGGAACACAGGGCAGCATCACACTGTAAAATCGAATTAGTTCCCAGAAATCAAAAAAACTATGCAAACTCGTTGCCTTAAAAACACTAAGTAAAGCTTACTTATGACTGTTAGGACCACTCATTCATTGCAAGTATGCAGTACTAAGAATAACTTGATGTTTCTGACTGTGCAGTACTAATTGTTAACCCACTGACAAACATTTCAAGTTGTACTAAATTAAATAACAATTTGTGGTAACTTACTTTAAAAAAAATCACATTACAGGGCTCTAGACTAACTTTCTGCCACGGTTGCACTGGTGCGCCTAAGAAAAAAATGCACACCAGTCTTTCTTAGGCGCACCAGCACAAAAGTTAGGCGCACCCAAATGTTTCAACCGCATCGCTTAAAACCACAGTTTTACATGTGCACTTTTAAGGGGGCAAAATTGCTGTCCATACAGACAATATTCATTTGTAAATGATTAACTAACAATCTAACAAGACTAGGAAGGAAAAACTCAATGCATCATGCACTCAAAAAACAGATTCAGGTCCTTCTTTCAAAGAACGCATACAAATTTTGTTAGTTGTTCATAAATGTAATTAAAAAATACCAAATTAATTTGATTTTCTTTGTATAAACCTAAAATTATTGTAAACCAGCAGAGGCTGATTCTGAACACAAAATGAATGAGTTTGTTGGGGCACTGGGGGTAGGAGGAGTACATTTTTGCACTTAAGTATTTGTAAACTCAAAGAAATAAATTCAAGCCCCTCTTTAAGCTTAAACATTTTTTTTAATCTCACTCAACGCAAATGTAGCACTCCAGCGTTACTGCAATTATTATTCGTGTGGTGAACCTAAATTATTTTCTCTCAAAGCAGTCTTTGTTACAAGAACACAAAGTTATTGAGTTACACAACGGTCCGCCTTCTTTGAAAATTTTGCGCTCTTTCAGGATCACCTAAATGAATGCAGCTGCTCTTGGCCTCTCTGTACTTTTTGGATAAAACTACACCTTCAGGTAAGGTAACATATTATTTTTTCATATATCCAGTTGTGTATTTCTTTATCAGCTAAATCTATGGCAATGCTATTTATCATAGAAGCTTGTAACAGTTGTTTTTTGAACTTTTGGTGGTGCTACCATTCTCTTCTCTGCTTGAATACTATTTTTTTGACAATATAGCCAGGTCTTTTCAAAAGTGCCTTGTTTTAGAGGAGAAATTGTGTAGCTGCCAACTTTTAAGTACTCGGAGCGTGTGCTAGCTTATCAGCAGCTAGCCAGCCATTGTGCTCAATGAAAGATGATGTCCTATAGCTAACTTCTTTCTTACTGTTTTCTTTTTATAATCTAATAATTTGGTATTCTGTGTTTATTATTATATAATGCCGTTTTCTAGTAGAAAGTATCATTTTGAGGTGTCTTTAAAAGCACTACATAGTTTACTGAGGGTGCTACCAAAAGCGAACCATGTGGCCGGAAGAGTAACTGCAGTCAGCACAATGCGCACTCCCGTGACGTTCAAACCTATTTATTATTATAAAAGATTTCGGCTACGTCCATACTTACACAGGTATTTTTGAAAACGGAGATTTTCCGTTTTCGTTTTAAAAAATAATCCCGTCCACAGGTAAACGCAAAAATGAAGGAAAACGCTGCTAGGAACATGCCAAAGCAACAGGTGGCGATATATTCCTAAACTCAGCTACAAACAGTTTAGGTCTTGACAAACTTCACTGATGGTTCAAATGTTTAGCAACTTTCAGTGTGTTGATTCAGCATTCTGTATTTAAACTTCTAGTTTACTATATTTATGTATGTTTTATTTCCAGGTGAATGCAGAGTTCCTGCAGATCACTGCAAAACCCCTGCAGGCGAAGTTCTTGGCTCAGCTGGACAATTTAACAGACAAGCTGATGCAAATTTTTGAGGGGAGCTAAGGGCCAAAAGACCAAGGATATCATGGCGATCAGTAGTTTGGTCAGTATTAATGATAAACCCATCAATTAAATGCAATCAATCAATTACATTTTTTTCACCCTTTTTTTCCCACCCTTGCATTAGTGTGATGACATCGACATAAAGAGGGAGCATACTCTTAAAAGCCTGGTGATCTACTTTAATGAAGATCCAGACCTACTGTTCAAGGAGTATCTGGTACGCTTATCACACTTTATTTTCTAGCTTTAATTTGAGTTAGGTTCATCGCACGCAAAATGCTCATATATTCAAATAAGACAATATAATTGTGAAATATGTATTATTCTTAATAATCATTGTTGAAACGTGTACTGGAGAGCACCTTTTAAGGGGACAGATTCAGTAAAAATTCAATTGTTCATTCTTTTGGTGCTGCCATGTAGGTATCTACTGCCTCTATAAACACGGTAAATGTGAAGAAAACATTCATCCACTTTCTGTCAGTGTTTAAATTCAGTTTATTTATATAGCGGTATATCACAACAACAGTCATCTCAAGGCACTTCATAAAGTAAACACTCCAATGAAGTTCAGTTAATTATGCCACTTAGTAAAAAGTCTTCTATATAAGGAACCCAGCAGATTGCATCGAGACACTGACTAGTGTCACTGGCGTTACAGCAATCTTCTGGTTTCCGGAATAATCCCATATGGAAAAGATATATATAAATCTTATAAAGTTTTTATCTGTCTTGTATGAAACTTGTATGAAAAGCATGCAAGAGTGAAAACAGATATAAGATCCCTTGAAAAATTATATAATGAAACTTGTATGTTTTGTATACTTACTAAAAAAATATATGAAAGTAATGAGAAAGTGGCCACTTTCATGAGTAAATCATGTAAGCTTTATATCATTTATATATGATTTACTCATGAAAGTGGTCACTTTCATGAGTAAATCATATATGTTTTTACTATTTCTTTTCCATATGGGATGTGCCTAAAACAAGCTGTTTCAAAAGGTCCCCAATTGTCATGAAATAAGGGAAATTGACCCAGCCCACACACACACACACACACACACACACACACCTACACCTATAGACACTTGAGGAGCTGCTCCTCTATTTCAAGCCCCTCCCAAAGGGAGGTACATAATACCTAAACCCAAACTAGTGATAGAAAACAGATTGGCGGGTTTTATTCATGTTTGCAGTGTTTATAGAGGCAGTAGAGACCCATGTTTCAGCACAAAAGGATACAAAAGCTGAGTTTTGCATAATATGTCCCCTTCCAAGTGACAGAGCCCTTAAACCTGAAACATCCTGTTTTTCAGATCTCCTCCACTGAGGATGAACAGTTGAGATCCACTGCAGCAACTGTCATGGGTATTTACACCATCAGAAGAGAAGGCATTCAGGAGCCAGAGGATGTTGCAGTTGTCATTGAAGGTACTACAGTTATGAACAACCTCGGTAGTGTCATCATGGCATTCATCGTCCTCCTTGGACTGATTTATGCACTTGATCTGAGCTATCCAAATGACCACAAGTACACTTTTGAGTTCTGTCAGAAGATTTTGATGAATCTGGATGGACAAAGGCTCAGTACAAAGATGCAGCAAATGAAAATGAAGATGTTTGCTTAGGCAAACAAGACCCCAGCACAAAATTTGATTTTGACCTTTTTATCTCTTTTGTTCAAACTGTGACTTTTTTTTCCCCTTCTTTTTGAAAAATAGAAGTTGTCTATTTTTGTCTGCTGTTCTGTTGTGAGTAGGGATGGGTATCGTTTAGGTTTTATCCGATACCGGTGCCAAATCGGTACTTTTGAAACGGTGCTCAAACCGGTGCTTAAAGAATGGAGAACACAAACTTTGTCCAAAAACCTGTCAGGGTTCCTGGGTCGTTGACCCAGTGATTTCAGTTTGTTCATGTTCAGTTTAGTTCGCCACATTAATGTTCTCACTTCCTGTCTTTTCCCCGTGTCAGCTTGTCCCCCGTGTCATTAGTCAGATTATGTTCAGCCCTGTACTCACCTGTTTCCAATCATTGTCATCATTCAACCTGTGTATTTAGTTCCTCGGTTTCACCAGTTCTTTGTCGTGTCATTGATGTACGTCTGATGGTAATGTGTCTCTCCGCCAGTATGTTCAGTTAGTCAGCCAGCCATTCTTCCAGTCTTTCAGCCAGCCAGCTACTCCATCGTTCCTGCTTTATTCATTCACCCTCCAATAAATCCTCTTCATTTCTGCACCGTGAGTCCAGCGTTTGGGTCATCTCTTCCACGCCTCCACACACACCGCTGACAGAATGACACGACCCGTGCCACGAAGACACGTTTTCGGCCCAGTGGACTCAGATCTGTTCGAGCGGCAGGAGGCAGCGCTCTCCATTTGGGCAGAGAAGCTTAAGGAGAAACAGCGGCTCTTCGCGGAGCGAGAGCACATCTTCGAGGGTACTCGCCTGGCTCTGGGCGGGCCTCGGAGACACCGCGTTCTCCCACTTGCTGTCTCATCTGCACCGGAGCATCAGCCGCGGAGAGTGGGCGTTTCGCGCCGCGCGTCGGCGGCTCCCTCTCTCGCGAGTCCGCTCCTCGCTCACACATCACCTGCCTCTTTCACCGGACCTTCAACCTCGCCACGGCACAGCGGTTCCGCCTCCCACCTCGGCTCAACAGAGGCTCCCGTGCCAGAGGCTCGGACGTGTACCCCGCCCGCTTCCTCCTCCCGGAGAAAGCGGCGCACACGCCGCCATAAAATGGACTATTTCCAGCAATCCCCGGTGGTGAGTTCCAGTGACTGTTTTCCACCCTCATTTGACTCTCCACGTAGACCCAATAATAAACCCATCTCTCATTCATGGGATGTTTCCCTCCTGGAGGATTCTGTGGACTGGGAAGATTTGTTCTGCTCCGCTCCCCCAAAGACTGTAAATAGTGGTGGCAGTAGGACCAGCATAATCCCTGAAAAACCTGGCAGATTCACCCACCCAGTCATTATTTCCACCCCTATCAGTCAGCCTACACCCAAACCTGTGCCAGCTCCCAGGACGAGGGCAGCTGTGACCCAGTCTACCTCCACACCTGCTTCTGTTTCTCGGGTGGGGGTGACTGGTGTCCAGCCACCTCCCGTGCCTGTCCCAGCGCCCAGGCTGAGAGCAGCCAGAACCCAGCCTGACCCCCCTAGAGGCGAGGAAGTGCTAACCGGTTCAGCTGCTACTTCATCACTTCATCCACCTCCTGACCCTGCCTTTCACGCCCTCGCACTATCCCTGGTTAGGCTAGCAAACAGTGAACCCACTCTGCAACTTCACATGCTTATCAAATATCTAGAAGAAATACATCTTACAAGCTAAGTTGTTGCAGGTGTGGCATCCCATTACTGTAGCACACTGCACTCTTTCGAACAATTCATTCTTTCACAAATGGAACAAACTGGCCAGGTAACTGACAACAGCTGAATTCAAATCATTGTATTGACCCAATACGTTTGTCCATGTATTGCGTATATAGCTTATGGCAAATAAAGAGACACCCTTTGTGCTGAATTTTTTACATGTGGAATAAACAACAATCTAACTTTTCCATTATAATAAAGTTTGTAAGAACAGAGCTGTGAAGGAGTTTTCCACTTTAGCAGTAAATACAGATCTTGGTAGTACAGCTTAACAGACAGCAGATGGCACTAAGGTCTTGTGCTGAAAAATGCAGTAACTGTGGCAACAGCTGCCTTGGTGGCAGGCATCGCTCTCCTCTTCGTTTTGTAAGCCAGAAAAAGCTGGCTGTCAATCAGCCTTATCCACTTTCTTTCCAAATTATACAAATTAAAATAGTGTTGATGCTGTTGTTCTTTTGTTCCACTGCAGACTCTACCAGGGATCAGTGCCACATTATTTCACAGGTATTGTCTAAATGCCTATAACTACCTGATTTATGAAGAAATCCTTCTTCCAGAGGCTTGAATTTGAATAGATGACATATGAATTATATATGAAGCTCCTGGCTTTCCTCATTTATGCAATGGAGTAAAGGAACTTACTGAATTTGAGAGTTTCTGCATAGCAGCCCAGGCTTCAGGATTCAGTGAATTGTCAGTTTCTTTCTTCCAACCATCCACCTCCAGCTGTTTTACAGTTAAAAACGTAATGACAAGGGTAAATAAATATATAACAAAGGATAGGTCAAACCATTACAGAGAAAGGTTAAACTTGATACCCAGTTTAGCTATAATGAGTATTGTTATTGAACCAATACTTATTGTCTCAGGAAATTAAACACGAGAAAAACAGCAATGTTTTTGCTGTACTGTCCTGCAACGTCGTTGTCTTTCACCCATTTTGAAGGTGCAGTCCTACAGATGCCAAGTCGGCACTTTAACACTTAGTCTGTTTTTTTACTTGCAGTGCCAACAACGTTTACTAAATAATAAGACTTTTGCTTAAATGTGCAATTACTGACTTTCATTTTGGGGGAAATTTCAGGTGTCCCTTATACTGAGAATATTGATTGTACATACAGAGCATCTTCCCGTTGCCATGGCAACTAGCTTTCGTTTCACTCTAGCATGAAACCCAAAGTTGAAACTGCCATGTAAAAGCAGTCAGGTTCCACTCATGGTGACAGTTGTTTCTCCCACACATTCACAGACAACACTGACATGCAAGACCTCAGCACAAATGATATTACATGACTACAAGGATAAATCTGTTTCTGCTCATTGTTTATTCTGAACTTCACTTTATAACATGGCTCATAACTGAAGGTCTGATTCCCCCATCTTAAAGTAGTTTTTAATGTGTTTTTAAAAAAAACCTTTTTAATGTAGGCCATTTAATTTACCTGCAAAGACTTACTAATGGGCATACTAGAATAAAGAGTTACAATTCCAGTTTTTATATGAATGAAGAAAGAAATTATACTGTCAGTAATTATAAGTAGTGTTTGATTTCCATGCATTTTAGCAGAATAATGAGCAACATTGTTGAGAAGAGCCAGAGAATTTTCTCCCACAGATTCATTTTCATGACAAAAAGAAACAAAGAAGAAAAGAATGGCTATAAAAAAGAAAAGCAAAGAAGCAGACAATAACATAAATGTACAAATAAAGAGAAATATAAATAAAAGTACTGTTTATTATTATGTTAATCAGTTTTGTTTTTTTATTTAAATAAAAAAAATTCTTCTATTGGAGTCTTTCTTCATTCACAAACGTTTGGTTTTTGTAGTTTTCTTATAGTGCTTTTGAAAGTTGAAGTTGAAAAAAATTAATTTTGCTCTATTGTTCTCACTCTCTCTGTCTCTCATTAGACAGGCAAAGGCCTTCATCATATTTTTATATATAAAACATA
The DNA here is from genome assembly GCF_900408965.1 of Simochromis diagramma. NCBI lineage: Eukaryota > Metazoa > Chordata > Actinopteri > Cichliformes > Cichlidae > Simochromis > Simochromis diagramma. Next base: position 53,712 of record NW_024386912.1, read on the forward strand.
TATGTTGTATTATAAAAGGATAGTGGAATAGTCAAACAGCCGTCAGCACACAAAGAAAATGAATATTAAATAAAGCTGTGAAAACATTAAATGACTCAATAACAAATTGATATATAAAAATGTACACACATAAGGTCGTTTGTATCTAAAAATACAGCATATTTACAGTGTAAGATGGAGAAAGTTAGACACTAATTAAAATTACTTACAGTATTCTGAATGTCTCATTTCTGTAAAACACCTCAAAGTTACCCACTACTTCATTTCTTTAAAAATATTGTTACCCGCTTATTCTACTAAACCTATCAGTAAGTATTTATGGACCAATTAAATTACAAAAAAATCACAAAAGGTTCATACTGGTTATATGATTATTTTTTTAAAGCAGAGGATGGCAGATTTTATTCTCCCTATGTCTCTGAGCTCTTTTTTTTAAACTATTTTCTTGTTCACTAAAACAAAATCCACTCTTCAGATAATTATGTTTTCGCTTAAACAGTAATTTCTTTTGTTTACAGAATTAGTCATCTGGCTTTCCCATAAAAAAAAGTCCCCCCGTTCTTAAAATATAATCTGACTCAGGGGAGAAAACTTTCACCTTCGGCCTGCCTCGCACTGCGAACTTCCATTCAGATTTGCAGAATGACACCTTTAGACATCTGTTTCCAAAATGTTACAGTGTAGCAGATAAAATACACTTTTATCAGACATTTCTATTGCAGCTTTTATGAGAAGCCTCTTTTCTTCTTAGTTTTCTTTACCTCCTTAGCTCTCTGCTGATGTATCATCATCTCGTCTTTTGTCTGATTCACCTCATTTCTGTTGTAGTCAACAGTGGTAGTGGGACCAGGACTCAAGCCCAGAGATGGTGCTGACCCCACCGATCCCTCAGAGAGAACAGGCTCACTGCTGGATAGAGAGTCTGTCCTCAACAAGGACTCTGGTGGAGACATAGTGGCGAGGGGCAGTTTGATCTGAGAAAAAGATAGGTTATTAAGAAGAATCCAAGCTAAGACAGGTTTTACCCTGCTTAGGATCATGATTCCAGATTTACATACCAGATTTTCTGCATTACCTTAAAAGATCTGACTGGATCTTGCTGTGGCTGGTGAGATGTATGCTGTTGTTGCTGATGATGCAGTTGAGGGTGGGGACAGGAAACATGTTCTTGCTGGTGATGGTGGTGATGTTGTTGGAGCTGCTGATGGAGATCCGCCTGCTGCCTGTGATGTTGCTGTTGATGATGTTGGAGGTGCTGTTGTTGGCTGCACTGTTGCTGTTGGTACTGTTGCTGGTGATTATATGAAAGGGTTTGTGTTTTGTTCATATCCCGATGCATTTGCACTTTTCCTTCTTCCCGTCTGCCTCGCCCTCGACCTCGGCTACGCCCCCTCCTATTTTCTCCAGCCACAGATCCCATCAGGCCCCTACAGTAAGGAGGTTCTGGAAGAGGACGTATACGTGGGCGACCTCGTGGCCGAGGAGGTCCTTCACGTTTTGGTTTAGTTGGTTTCCTGCCCCTTTTCTTAGGACCATCGTGAGGGGGGGGTTGCGAAGGGTGTCCCAGAGAAGAGTAGCTGGAGGGGTGGCAAAAGTCCATGTCACCTATTTGTGGGCTTAGTCCACTTATTCCAGAAACCCCACCAGGTTTTCTACAACTGGACACCAAGTCAGGCAGCAAGTCAGGAAGCCGGCGATTGTTTAGGCGAATATCTGCTGGAACGTCAGCTTTATCTTCGTCGTCCCCAAATTCATACTCCTGCGCATAGTTTTTCTTTGTTTGAGGTTGTGGCTCACGTCGCTGTTTAAGCAAGTGAAATGAGCTGGTCCTCAGCAGTTTTTTGGGTCGAGAGCAACAGAAGATAGCAGAGGTTACACCAGTGCTGTTGGATTTTTCATCCGCTCCCACAGTTGCTATCATCTTGTTGACTAAGCTATCCTCTTGAACTGCTGAATTCAATCCCATAATGGGAGTTTGGGATTGGATGAGGCCAAGCTGGTCAGTATTCACAGTGGAAGGAAGCTCATGAGTCTTCAGACAGTCATGGTCTAAGTGCAGATCACCATTTCCTGTTCTTGAAAGTCTTTGGCAGTACTGTCCAAATCCTTGATTGCTTTCATGACCAACCATATTATAGCCCTCTGCAGCACCTCCTGATTTTAAGGCCTCCATATCCTCTTGTATCGGTCCATGACCCTGGCTGAGGTTTTCTTGAGCACTGTGTCCTGCCCCCACACAGCTTGATTTGTATTCAGATGAACAAAACAGATCCTCCATCTCAGGAAAAACACAGTCTGGAAAGCAGATTGAGGTCAAAGGTGCACATTGCTGCAGTTGAGCTTGAGTCTGTCCTACTTTATCTGTCTGGCTTACTGTCTCAAATTGATGCTGTTTGAGCTGCTCTAACTGTGAGTGTGAGAGTTGTGTTTCAGGATCTGTGACCTGGGATTGCTGTTGTTGGGGTGTTGCTAAATGTATTGTCATCTGTTGCAAGTGTGAATGAGTTATCTGAGTGGTAACAGACAGTTGATGATGAGTGTGCTGAGTGTGTTGCAGAGCATGGGGGTGGGGGTGGGTCTGAGGTTGGTTGAGATGGCTCAAGTGTGAAGGGGTGTATAAGTCCAAATCTTGTTCAGAAAGGAAGTCATGAAGATCCGATTTTGTTTGTTGAGGATGCTGGTGGGTGTTAAGTCTGTGCTGTTGTGTATGTCTGTCTCCTCTATCTCTTTCCTGTCCTGTCACAGTCATATCAACTCCACTTCTGTCCAGAGATTTTCCACTGTCTGTATCATTAGCCTGAGAAAGTGATTGATCTAGCATCTGTAGTGGAGATACTGAACTCTGACTGGCTCGTGTTTGATATGTTGGATGGGTTCCACTGTAGTGGGTATCTAGACTCTGTGAGGACCGGTTCTGTACATGGGATTCCAACCCAGCAGACCCTGCTCTTCTAACTGAACCCATCATAGCTTGCTGGTGTTGCTGCTGCTGCTGCTGGTGCTTCTGTTGCTGCTGTGGGGCTTGTTGGGAATCCAGCTTGTTTTGGATAGTGTGAGAAGGGACAGACTGTAACATGTGAGTTTGCTTGGGATGGTCTGGTGACATTTTCATCAGAGTGACAGAGACATGGCTTTGTCGAGTTTGCTGTACATCTGGTGCATAGTAGGCATTGTCATTTGCATCTGAAGGCTTCTTAATCTCTATATGAGAATGACTTTGTGGGAGGGAATTATGATGACTATGCTGAGAATGTTGAGAGTGATGTGTATGCTGAGTGTGCAGAGAGTGCTGAGTGTAGTGCTGAGAGTGTGTGGACACATGTGAAGTGCTATGAGGATGCTGGGAGTTTGGGTGCTGTATGTAGGGATCACCTCTTCCATAATGGACCGCAGAACCCATTAAATCATTTTGCTGATGATGCGAGTGGATGGCATGAGAATGAGAATCAGATATTCTTCGCACCCCTGAAGTATTTGACTTTGACATGATCGAGTCTGACCTGGCCTGCTGTTTCTTCTGTGATATTTCTAACGGTCTGTCTAAGCTCACTGTATCATTAATTGCCATTCCAAGACCAGAATTGCTGGTAATGTTATTGGTACGAATGACACTCTGAAGCTGGTAGAGCTCTTCTGATGTCTTGTTAAGATCGTGTGTCATTCCCTTGCTCTCCCCATGAAGGATTAGTTGAGACAGTTGCTCAGAATGTGGGTGATGTTGGGAAGAATGGGAATTTGAGCTTTGTGGATGTAGTAAGTGGTGGATAAGGAAATCTTCACTGTTTCCTTCGTCTTGGGATTCCTCAGCTCCCAGCATGTTTGTGGCCTCTGTTTTGGTGTTCGGGGGTGTTGACTGGTACAACTGGTTCCGAGCTTGTCGGTTATCAGGGAAACCTTGTGGTGAGGACATAAAAGTAGGAGCTGGGATCGGAGAAAAGTATTTATTTGCCCCTGAGCCTCCAGGGGACTGTACAGGTCGAGCAGCTACAGGAGAGTGCAATCCTGAATAACTGATAGTAGAAATGGTTGAGGGTGATGTACTAGACTCAGTCAGGTGATAGGCGCTACTGCCTTCATTACCAGCAGCCCCGTTCCCAGTTACCGCAGAGCCTACTACACTGTGAATACCAGGTCCACTCCCAGCTGATCCACTCCCATATTCAGTGGATGGAGTGTGTGGTTTTCTGAGAGATGTTGAGACAAAACTTGAGTCTTGAACGATTATCTCTGCAGAGAAGGAGCGTTCACCAGAGCCTACACCCATGATGTCTTTCCCCCCACTGCTCCTTGCTCCAGTGCTCAAGTCCCGGACATGGGGTGAGTTGAAGCCATCATAATGCACATTCATGTGTGTAGATGGTGGCAGGTTGGGGGAATACGACTGAATGTGTTTCTGGGGAGGGGTCTGGTTTGGCAAGCTTGTGCTAGGTTTGGTCACAGATTGAGAGCCATAGGTGGACAGATATTGACTGGCTGCTGCTTGTTGTACAAGGGATGATGACACCACTGGGAGAAGAGGTGGTACTAGTGCTGACTGAGGTGTGGGTTGCTGAAGAGAGGGAGCAGACAGAGAAATAGTACTGGTCTTTGAGCTAGAAGAGGATAAAGAGGTGGAGGAGGTTGATGGTGGAGTTTGTGGGGTACAGGAAGAAGACGAATAGTTACTTGTGGAGCAGGAACTTTTGGCACCTTTAGTAGTAGCTGAAGAGGAGGAGGGAGTTGAGGAGCTGGATAATGATGAGGTATAGGCTGTTTGGATGACAGGTTGATATATCTGGGATTCCATCTGTGGTGAGGTCTTGGGGTCAGAGGATAGGCTCCGTTTCCCCAGTGGACTGCAGGACACACCAGCATGCTGATAATGGCTGACTAGCTGGTGGTAGCCAGATGAACCACCAGAGCTGGCATAGGATTGTGATTGTAGGGTTGTGGTGTGGGCTGAAGATGAGCGAGGGTAATGCTTGATCACACTATCATGGCGGGAAATTGCTGTCTGTGGAAGTGGCTGAGGCTCAGGAAGAACTGCAGGTGGCAGGGCTGCCATCGATGAGGACATCGAGGCATTATATAGTTGAGAGGATGAGTTATGAAGCTGAGAGGGCAACAGATTAAAGTGGGGAGGGGACAGGTGGCAATTGGAGGAAGTGGAAGGGTCTTGGGTCTGGGGAGTTGCAGATTCCTGGGAGCCCCGGAAGGCAGTGCTCTGGGAAGACAGCAAGTGATCAAAGCCCAAGCTGGACTGAGAGGATCTTTTGATATGTACCAAGGGATCATGTGGGGATATCAAGCCATTAGAAGTTTGGCTAAACGTAGTTGTATCCTGCAGGGATAATGAGGGAGTGAATGATCGTCCAGAAAAAATGCTAGGATTCTGGTATGCAGAAAGGGCTGAGGAGGAGGGAAAGGAGCTTGAACCTGGAAGTGCCCCTGAAATAAAGAGGTCCGTTGGGGCCGGTGTATGCATGGCTACAGGACACAATATTACATAGAAAGTGTTGGTCAGTCTAAGTCATTGAAAAAATGAACTTCTTTCAAAAGTTCATTTTTGAAAAATTGTCATTTGTTTTACTTTTATTTTGAGACTACAGAAATTTTACTTTTTGCTTATAGAATCAGTGAAAATACTTTTAGGACTGAAATTTGACTTCGTTTTATTTTAAGTTTAAGAACTAGGACTGACAATAGTTTGTTTTTATTTATTTTTTTAAATGTTGTTCCAACAACAGGCTGACACTCACCAGTCTGCCAAGAGGATGTGCGGAACTGAGAGAGAAGGGAGGAAGCAGAGGGTGAGGGCTGTGGAGGCCGTGAATCCAGAACTGAAATCAGATTCATGACAGTGGGGTCGGGACCTGAGGGGCTGGCATGAAGGAGACTGGAGTCAAACAGCCCTGATAGACCTTGCAACAAAATACAAACCTCAGTTACTTGATATCATAGATGATATAAACAGTTTAGAAAATCTTCAGACTTTGAGCTACCAACATATCGCACAAGAGCAAACTGGGTTTTGGCATAAAAAAATAAAAATACTGATGGTATTTACAAAAAGAGCATAGTGACAGGACTGCATGAACCCACACAGAAAGCAGGTCTGGCCCGGATCTGGTGTCAAGCCGGCACTGCTGGCTGGCTTCTGGCGTGGTAAGTGGTGTCATCCAGATATGCGCCAGGCCTGGCAATGATGCCACTGTTTATGTGATGGCATACCACATCTGGCTAGATTGTGGTTTGGTTTATGTGGCCCAGGCTTATAGAAAACAGGTCTGGCCCAGATCTGGCGTCACACTGGCACTTCTGACTGACTGGTGTCATGGCAGGGTGTATGTCAACCAGATGTGGGCCAGGTCTGGCAATGATGGCAATATTTATGTTCCTATTTTCCTATTTTAGTTAGAAGACCCAAATGCCTTGTTGCAATACTATACTGCTATGGTAGCCAATGTTTCAAATGCAGGTTTGACAGGTTTGTGAGTGTACACTTTATCCAAAACCTAGTGAGGGTTTACTCATGTTTACCACCGGGTGGCTGTAGCTCAGGAGGTAGAGCAGGTCACCGACTGATCGGAAGGTTAGTGGTTCGATCCCTAACTCCTCCAGTCTGCAAGTCAAGACTATGAATGTAGTTAGGAAGCACTCAGTTTAGATAAAGTGTGTGGTTGGGTGAATGTGGCATTTTGCATAGAGCACTTTGAGTAATCTGGGAGAGTAGAAAAGTGCTATAGAAGAATCAGTCCATTCACTGTCTGAGCAGAGTTTCGTCATGTTACTTTTGCACTATTATGTTCCAGCACATGTTGTTATTACATGGCTTGATTAAGGTACACATTAGGCTGACATCTGGGGCCAGAGCTGAAACTGTTCTGCAACTGGCCTTGTGCTGGCCCATGTGTGGGCCACCTCTGGCAGACCAGATCTGGGCGACCAAAGGACCATCATTCTTTGCGGTATGTGGGCCATGTGTAAGCACATTGTGTGGGTCAGATCCGGGCCATACCAATTATGCTATGTTTGAAGATGTGAGAACTCTGCAGAAAACTGTCTTTCTCAAGGCCCAAAATACAAGGAGGAGACTATTTAAACACCCAAACTGATTTGAATTTCTTGTGTTTGTGACACAAGCATACAGTGTTTGTGAGATACAATTTACGGCTAATTGCAGCGAGATTTAAAACCGAAAAATATCAAAAACAATGTACTGATTACTGATTTTTGTGGGATATACAACATAGGCCATGGAGCTTAGCTGTTGTAAAATAAAACTGAGAAGCATTACACAGATATGATTATGAATTTGTTTGTATCAATGTATGAAAGGCTATGTATGAATTTCCATACATAGCCTGCTTTTCTTCACCTTTTAGAAAATAATACTACTTCTCTATCTCCATCTTTTGCCCTTGAGTTTTGTTTTTTATTCTAAATAAAGAAAACAGTTTGATTTTTTTCTCCTTTTCCGTTTGGCATGTACATTTGTACTCCTTTGTTCCTTATAGTCCTAGTCCATTCTGTCTAGTAGTCTACCTTCTTAGTACCTACCATCTGTGTGTTGAAAAAAAAACACTATACCCTATGGACAGAATCAAAACAAGAAATCCAATATGGTAGTCAAAATATAGGAGTCATATCAAAACTGTAACATACCAGAAAATACTAAGATTTATTTATGTAATGGAGAAGGCTTTAGGACCCAGGGGACCCAAGGGAGGGTATAAAAGAGGAAGTAGCAGCAGGTGCTCTTCTTCTCTCATTTGTACTGACGAGCGGCTGTGAACAATGGTTGTGTGAGTAGGTGAAGAGCCTGAGAAGTTTTGTCTTCTACACAAACGGTTGTTTTAAACTTCTACAGCAGAGGTTCGAGGTACAGGCTGTTTTTCTTTTAGTGCTTTTTTAAATTCGTTGAAATGTATTTGATGTTTATTGTATTTTATGTTTCTAGTAGTGATTTTAGAAGACAAGCCAGGTGTGCAGCAAACACAGTTGTCTGCTGGAGGTATGTTAACTTAATATATTTGACATAAAAAAAAGTATATTTATGCGCTACAATCTAATTTATATTGTATTGCCTCCTGCAGGACAGGCTGCACATGTGAATTTGTCACTGTTTTTTCCTCCTCCTTTTTGTTGCGTTTTTTGGTTTTAGAGTAGGGTCACCTTTTAAAACTGTTTTTTATGCTGGGTTTGTTTTTATTTTCAGTGGGCTGGTGCAATATTAGTCGGGCAGTGTGCAATCCCTGAGCGGGGCTCTTACCTTAGGGGAATTAGGTCTTTTAGAGGTGCTCCGTGTGGATTTACGGTGAATACCTTTTATTAAGAGTGATTTTTAGTGCCACCAATTATTGCCTGAACTAAAACACTTAGTGCATGCAATAAGTGTTCTGTTGGGCTCGTATTTATTTGGGGTAGATTCGTTTCTTTTAAAGCAACGAGCATCTGGGACCGCCGAGGGAGAGCAAGCCCTCAGGTGATAGTTGCATTGCTGGCAAGTTGCACCAATAACACTATATTGTGGTCGTTAGTGACCTTTTCCATTTTGATGTTTTAGGCCTTTTGCAAACCCTTTGTTTTCTTTTAAAATAATAAATTTTAACGTATCTGACTGATATTTGACCCTCTTGTCCCGTTTATTCTGGGCTCGTTCCTGTAAGAGCTTTGGGCCTGAAAGTTTGCACGAGTAGTATAGAGGCCCTTAGCGGTTACTCGGTGGCTTTCACTCGCTACGTTTATATAAACCACACTGCATTTGTACATTATGGTTTGTATATCAGTTCAATATATTTCAATTTTCAATTCAATTTTATTTATATAGTGTAAAATCACAACAATAGTCACCTCAATGCATGTTATATTATAAGGTAAAGATCCTACAATATACACTTCCCTCCTACAATATCCTATAATTACTTCCCCTCCCTTTCCAGTTCAGACATTTATTTCACGTTTCTTTTTGTGTGGGTTATTTCTATTTACAGTTTTGTTCATATGATGATAGAAATAACACTGTATAGTTCACTCGAATATAATATTTAAAACTTGCATTTATACAATGCACAACCAAATCCTTACCTAGTGTTCGTCCACCCCAAGCTCCACCCCGTCTTGAGCTCCCTGGGTGATGACTTGCTGCATAGCCTTGAAGTGGGTGTGGAGTGCCATAGGTTTGACGGTGGAGTAGTTCTGACTCTGGGTGGTATGAGCGGCTCCCATACACGAGGCTGGGGAGCACATGGTTACTGAATTTGACTTAAAACTTAAACACAATTGCTTAAGTACAACTATATTCCATCAGAAGAAATTAAAAGTAAGTACCAATTAGCATGGCAAACAGAGTGCTTTAAATATCTTGGAGTCATAATACCTAAGGATCTTACAACTATTAGAACAAAATTACTTACCAATACAAAAGAAAATTAAGGAAGATATAGCGAGATGGAATCTAATTCCATATTTAAGTTTATATTTGAGAATAGATTCAATTAAAATTAATATACTTCCTAAATTATTATATTTATTTCAAGCATTACCAATAGAAATTAACCAGAAACAATTTAATGAATGGGATAAAATTTTGTCAAGATACATATGGCAAGGAAAAAGGCCCCGAATTGATTCAAAACCTCACAACTTAACAAAGGAAAGGGGGGTGGGGTTTACCTTCTCTTAGGGATTATTATTGGGCAGCACAATTAAGGCCTATGATATGCTGGTGTAATCCTTCATATGACGCTCAATGGAAAGTTATTGAGGAGAGTCTGACCTCCATCCCCATACAAGCTATTATAGCAGACAGCTGCCTGCAAGATTTAATAAAAACTATTGAAAATCCATGGATCAAGTTGACTTTTAAAATTTGGGAAACAGTAATAAAAGAATATAAACTAGAAGAGGATATAGCGATTCTTAAGTGGTGTGCATACGACACACATTTTGCTCCAAATAAATTGGACACCAGATTCAAAGATTGGACATATAAAGGATTAACAGCTGTATGTATGGTAATGGAGGAAGGCAGACTAATTAGTTTTGATAAAATGAAAGATAAATATTCACCAGAAACACAGGATTTTTATAGATGTTTACAGAGGAGGCATTTTGTCAACAAAAAGATTAAAAGCTAAGGCTGAACTAAGTAAACAGCTGCTAGACGTATTTAAAAGGGCATACAGTTCAAATAAAAACAGAGGTATTATAGGTGACCTCTATAAAGGATTGACAAATATGAAATTACACTTGACTTTATATATTAAAACAAAATGGGAAATGGAGGGAGGAATAAAGGAGGAAGAGTGGACAACAATATGGGCATATCAATGGAAATGTAGCAGCTCACGGAAATGTAGCAGCTCACAGAGCTGGAGGGAATTTGGGTGGAAATGCCTGATAAGATATTTTATTACACCTCACCAAAAATCTCACTATGAAGGTAACCCTCCCGCTTGCTGGAGAAATTGTGGAAATACAAATGCAAATCACTATCATATTTTCTGGGACGGTCATGTTATTAAAACTTATTGGAAGGGAATACATGCAGCAATACAAGAGACATTTGGAAGATATTTACCTTTGCAAAGTAAAACTCTATGTTTTGGACTTATGCCAGCAGGATGGACAAAGAACAATAAATACTTGTTTAATATTTTACTGGCAGCAGGCAAAAAAGCCATCACAAAAAATGGCTTTCTTCAGAGAGCCCAACTATGAACATGTGGATGAACATCACAGTGGACATTTACAGGATGGAGAAAATGACAGCAGATGTGAACTACAAGAGCAACCTGTTTGTATCACGATGGAAGAAATGGATGGACTACATTAAAAAACGCAGGCCAGTTTTTGATTTTGACGGTGTTAACTACTAGAAGACTAGAGGAAATATTAGTTATATTAATGGAAACAAAGACACACTCCCTACATGCCTTTTGGAAAAAAAAAATTTTTCTGCTTTGCTTTTTCTGTTTTCTTTCTTTCTTTCTTTCTTTGTTTTCTTCTTTCATTGCTTTTGTATGGATATTTTAGCTGTTTAAATACAGAAAAAAGAAAAATTACATGTAGTGACAAATTGTTGAAGTTGATGGTATTGTAGAGTGATTCCTAAATGTCAATTTAAAAAAATAATAATAAAAAAAATACGCATTTTATTTCAAGTTAATCATTTCAGCTGAGTGCACTCTCTGTGTTGCTGTTTATTTCAAAGTGATCAAACAAACAGCTCTGAAACTTTAAGTTGGATTTGTTTAAACACTAAATATTATGCACTTTAGTATGTTGGCAGATTTCAGTGAATAATTTTTATTGACTGATAGATAGTGATGTGTGCTCTGTTTTCCAATGGCTGCAATTCCAGCAGTGTAAAAGAGACTTTGTCCTGGTCCTGACCCAGAGTTTTATATAAGACCCAAAATATCCTTCCTTCTGAGGAATTCAGTTTCCTTCCTCCTGGGACACTTGTGGACATGCTCTACCTTGTTATTTCATTATGAATGTTAAAAATAAAAGTCCATCAGACGTGAAGTCGTTTTATGTCATTTATTTTGGCACGTTTCATTACAACACTTCGTGGACTAGTACAGCAGCAGGTACAGGAGTTTGTAGTGTCTTTGATCTCCGCTGACACCGGTCAGAGGGAGCCACAGTGACTCTAGTGTGGCCGAGGTGTACCCAGTCATGATCACACTGCTTTGTCTAAAAAGGTAAAGATGTTGTTTCCATTACCCAAGTTTAAACAGCCCTGCAGTCTGTACTGGGGTGACAGCTGAATGTGTGCCTGAAGTACAATTATAGCATCCAGTCACTATCACATTGTTGCATTTCAATTTTTTTTTAAAGTTTATAAATGTTGTTTGATTCTAGCTATGCTGCCACATAGCTACAACTAAGATAAGCGTGAGATCCAAGTTGTGCAATGTACCAGGAGCACTAAGACATGCAACTACAATTGTTAATGTGTCATAATTATAAGTGAATATCTGGACCTTGTGTATGTAAACATGCAGGATCCATACAGAGCCACTACCCTTCTCCCCACTAGGTAGATGAGATCACAACCTGGTCCTGTCAACACCTCTGTATAGCCCCTTTTTTATTAGTTCTTACTCGGATCAACTCACCACGACTCGACTTAGATCGACTGGTTTTCTATTACAATTAAGTACCACCTAATGTACATAGTCATTGTCATAGCAACCCAGTCGAGCATCGTGTATTTAATATGCAACAATGGTTTTCAAAAGGTTTAGTACTGAACCCCCCCGAGTCTGCTGCTGGAAAAGGTACCAACGCTACGGAAGACATCATGTTTAGTGCTGGCACCAAAGAAAGCCATCCCTTCCGGCCTTAATGACTTCAGACTACTTGCCTTGATGTCACATGGCATGAAGCTGTGTAGCCATTAACGGGTTTCGCGACCACACAGTTGCACTCCTGTAGCAGATCGTACATTATTCCCAGTTCCATGTGTTTCACCACCTCCACCTTGCACAAGTGGCTTACAAAGATGACACTGACTAAGAACACAGGTTGGCAAGGTTAAAACATATCAGAGTAAAATTCTAACAATGATAGTTACAATTTAAAATTAGAATGTCAGCATTACTGAGGAACACATGCATACCTACAGCTACAATGGATTGGAGACTACCTGCTTTTTTCTTCACTTTTTAATAAAATCCATCCTGAACCTGTCAGTGAGTTTATGGTGCAAAAACCAAACAGTGGCCAAAAACAGTCTGAGGTTTACACTGTAAAAGGCATTTAATTCAATAAGGAAAGATCACTTGGAAGAATTTAATGTGATTTATTGAGATTGAGAAATTCATTTAGATGGAATCCCAGCAGTGATTTAGTACAGGACCCTCCGGAGTCAAGAACGCTGTTGTTTGAGACGAAGAAGATAGAGGCTTGAATAGAGCTCTGGCTGAGGTGTTTGAAGGGGAGAATGTGCGGAGCCCAGATTTAAACCTTGAAACCGAGTTTGATTGATGATTGGACCAGAGTGATGATGTCAGTATTGAGATTGACAGTGTGGGAAAGCAGTAGAGGTGTAAACCGAAAAGCAGTCAAACACCCAGGAAAGGAAACTTAATCATAAGCTTCATTATTGTTTAAAGAGGTTCATATGGTTGTGACTAACCACCTAGTAATGTTTAACACTAATATTTTCACTATTGTGTGTGTGTGTGTGTGTGTGTGAAGTGTTAGAACATTTCCTCTGTGTGATCAGTAACTAAATATGAACTACATATGCCATATTTCTTCGCTCTTTTGTTCTAGGACAGATTTCTGACCCTGAGATGGTGGTATCTGGAGCCAAATTAAGCCAGTCTGAGAAGGAACTGATTCTGTCTCATCCTGGGATTGTCCCACGTGGTTCCCCCATGACGTACCACTGTCCATCCATATGTCCAGTGACCTCATCCTGTACCACATGGCTCCACAGTTCCCAGACTTTTCTTTGATGCAGCACTTTTTCAGAGGTCCATTTTGCCCAAGTTTACATCTGTTTATGCTTCTCTACTCCCTTCAAGTTTGACTACAAATGTCCTGGGAAATTCAGAAGGGAACCAGGCAGCAGTCTGTATGTCTTGTATGGGCACGGCAACGCAAAGCATGGCTGACTTCCAGTCATTTTCGGGAGCTATGCTTTTGCCACAAGGGGTATGAGGAGCAGGATTCTGCAGTAAAGACCCCAGCTGCTGAGATCTCCGTTTTGATTTTATTTGCATGATTTGTATTTTTAATATTTGTTTTGTAGTGTTTTAATCCACTGTGGACTGGCTGGACAACGGACAAACTGGTTAACACCTGTTGAGGTGTGGGTGTGCCCTGAGGTGGCCTATCAGCTGCTGAAAGGACCTGTTAAAAAAACTGTCCGAGCACAAAAAAGGGATGAGGGCCCAGACTCTAGAAAGTAGGAGCACGTATAAGCCAGGTGAGAGAGAGAGAAGGACATGCTGCCTGATCACCAGGTGAAAAGGCTTGCGTGAAGATGGGTCCATCAACACGGCATGGCCATCCATTTCTGGTCACAGGTACAGGTTTACACCAGGGCAGAGGTAAACCTGTACCTGTGTCTGTGAGTACTGTTTGTCATTCGCTGGCTGCAGCCCTATTGGTGGGGAGGGCTCCTATGGAGATTAGCCAGGCCAGGGGTTTTTCAGGACAATTTTATTGAGGGTTTGTGTTGGATTTTAGTTTTAAAAGAACATTTGTTTTATTGTTTAATTTTTTTAAATGGGAATAAATTTGTCTGATTAGACTTGCTCAGTGTCTTTGCCCTGGGCTCGATTCGCTTGCCTCCCTCGTATTAAAGGACCTTCTGGTGTGACATTCAGGCCCACCAGCTTTAGCGTGTTAAATTCCTTTATAGTCGCCTCTGTTTGGACTTGTTGAGGTGAAGAGCAGTATTTAAAACATGACGTGTCCAGGAAGCTCACGTCAACATACAGAATGGCTATGCTACTCTGAGCCATTCACACAAGGACTACTGTCATGGTTCTGGGTCTTTGACCCACTGCTTTGTGTTTAGAGCTTTTAAACCTTGTTAATTCTTTATTGTTCTGAGTTTTGAAAAATGATTAATGTTCCTTGGTTTTAGTTTTATACCTTGGTTTCCCTGTGTTTATGAGTTACACTTATTCCATATTGTTTTCGCTGTGTATTATGTATGTCTAGTTTAAATGTCTTACATTTATCAGTTCCCTTTAGCGCAGTGGTTCTTAACCTTGTTGGAGGTACTGAACCCCACCAGTTTCATATGTGCAGCCACTGAACCCCTCTTTAGTGAAAAATAAAATGTGATTTTTTTCAAATTCAAGACATTCATAGGTTTTTTTACTGGTGCACAAAATGAGCCATGCATGTCACGGCGGAGGCTTTGCCGAACCCCTGAGACCGACTCACCGAACCCCTAGGGTTCGATCGAACCCAGCTTAAGAACCACTGCTTTAGTGTCTCCCTCCTGTCCTCTTACAGTGACCTCTGTATTTTGTCATTTCGTATCTTCCAAGTCCGTCATGTCTTTCTTTGTTTACCTGTTGTCTGTGTCAAGCTCATGTTTCTTAGTCTGTCAGTGTTTCTGTTTGCTGTTTTATTTTGATAGTCTCTTGTCATGTGTGCTTTATGTTCAGTTTTGCTTCCCATCTGTCGTTTTGTCTAACTCCCAGTTGACTCCACTCACGTAATCACCCTCCTGTGTATATATTATGTCAGTTTGCCTTTGTTTTTTGTTGAATCATTATCCTTTTTCTCCCCTGTGTTTCCTAGCTAGTCTTTTGTGAAGCTTATACTGTCTCCAAGAGTTTGCATTTGGATCCTCTACTTGACCACTACTGGCGAGTTCAGGCCAGAATGGCAATTATGGGACTGGTATGACACAACCTTGTCACTGATACCCAAAACAAGCTTAACTGTGGAAAGAGTTTGATGAAGTATTTATTGTTGAATTGAAGGCTAACTTAGACCTGTACTATTATAACACACTCATGCATTTGTACTTTGCACTAAATTGAACTAAGCTCTTGCCTTTATAACCTCTCACCTTTTCCCATGTGGTTATTTGCTAAAGACACTACAATCAGCCATTTCAATGTTGTCCTGTTTTTGTAATTAAAGAATGCTCGTCACTGTAAGGTCAGGGAAGTCTCCAGGGTGATCTCTGTGCAGTCCAACATGAACCTGACATTGGCACAGCACATCTAGAATTTCAGGGACATGGCGGGCTTGACTTTTTCCCTGCTTCTCTAGATATGAAGTGAGAATGAACACAATGAAAAGATAATTGGCCCAGGTGATGGTATTTCTCCTGACTGTGGCAATGCACAGTTTAAACATGTAAGCAAGGAGTTGCTCCTTAATATCAGCAGTACCCTTCATGGAGTATATCAGAAACTCATCGGTTAATGTTATGCTATGGGGGAGGGTTAGGGTCAGGCAGGCTTTCTCACCTACCTTCTTTGCTTTGGTCCAGTACACTAGTTGAGAAGTAGATGATGCAAAAGATCCTAAAGACACTTGGATGGAAATTTAGTGCAGAGTTTTATTTGTCCATCTGATGCATACTATCAGCTGAACAGGGCAGGAGATGGCAGAACTATGTCTTCCAACCTGGTTTCCAGGTCTTAGATTCCCAGCCTCATCCAGGGCACCTGTGGAGATAAAGAAATTAAATACAATAAAACAATAGTCTTGGCATATTTCCACTACCTGTGAACAGACCACAGAAGAGCAATCATAACCAAAACATCTCGTTAACAACATGCCTGCAGATTCCACTCCCAGAATCCCCAACAGCTAGAAAGCAGCTGTTACAATGCAGTAAACTGATGAAACTGATAATTCACTTTTTTTTCAGCTAGCACCAAATCCCAACAGTTGCTTCAAGGCACTTTATATTGCAAGATAAAGATCCTAAAATACTACTAAGATAACATATTTACAGTAGTTGACAAGTGAATGTCACTGAAATATGTATGTGGACTGACTAAAATCTGTGAGTGCATGCATATTACCTAATTAACATGGAAGACTCTGAACAGGCTAGTTACAAACGTACTGCTAGATACTGCTACGTGAATTTTGTGAACAAGTTATGTAACAGATGAGTTGTTGTTTGGGCCGAGAGGCATTTAACAGTAAATTCTTTAATAGTACATATAACATTACCATACACATTGAACAACCTAATATCCATGAGGCAAAAGCTTACCAGCGGATGGGTGTATCACGCAGTCATGATCCAGCTTCACAGCAGTAGCAGCCATATCGCTACCTTCACCAGGCTAAGATGAGGCAGATTGACGTTTGTTCATCATTTCATATAATGACCGCTTTTCAGTGGTGGAGTAGAACTTTTTTAAGGGAAAAGGCTTGGGACAACACTGCTTTTTTGACAACTGATTGTGCAGCCACTGAAATAATCTTCATTGGTTATTGCATTTATGTCTATTGCATAAGTGCAAATTCAGCACCTCCTGTCTTCTGATCACCTGTATCTATTTCTTCTTAATGGCTGTCCCAACCAGGAATGAATGAAAAGATAAGTAGGGCTGTTTTTGTGTACAACAAGAACAGCCTGGCATGCTGCAAAACTTTGATATTTACACGGTGCCATTTCTTCTGACCTGCATGTGAGGTAGTCAGACTCGAACGTCAAGGAAGGTGGTAGGGAAGCAGACTATGCAGACATTTTGGGTTTCCAAGGTGAGCAATTTATTTGCAGTGAACTTAATTTAATGTATAACTTAACAAAACTTCCCCCAAATCAATTCAAAAACTCAACATAACATGGCTCTGGTGACCCAGCTCACCTCTGCTCTCTCCTGCATCTGGTAGAGACTGGCTTTAAATAGGGCCATCAATTTCCCTCCAATTGCCCAGCCAGTACCACTCACTCAACTGAGGGATCTAAAACTCTACACAGATGATCTAAAAACACAAAACCTCTACACACTTCTAATATGCACATTTACACAACTAAATGGCAGTATTAACGAAAGGAAAAACATTCAACAAATCCCTTTAAACATTAACACAGACAAAAGGAAGCATCTCTCTGGAAAAAGAAACCCCTCCACATGGTTTGACCTGATGATGTCATGTGTGACATGATCAGGACTTTAAAATAAGGAAATGCCAGGCGGGCGTTTCCCCACACCTGACCCTCATGAAGACTGAAAAGACAAACAGAGTAAGTATGAACAAATGACTTAATGTGTAACATAATAAAGTATAAAGAAACATAACTTAGTATTTGTCTTAATTTGCAGAATGTTTGATTTGCCGGCAACAAAACGCTTCCACAAACAAACCCGAGATAGTGAGTGAAGCAATGTTACTTGACAAATAGCAAATCATAGCAAATACATAGAAACAGAATAATGTGTACAATGTGCAAAAAAAAAGGTAAACACATATGGGACAAATGGAGAGCATTGCAACTGCTTCTCCACTTTGTCACACTGCAAAGAAGAAATCTACTATCTACTTATCACTACATATTAGGATGTCCTGCTGCTTGTTATGAGCAACTTCCGATAAAAAAAAAATGTGAAAAAGGTCTATTATGTGATAATGCACTGCAGGTTATCTTACAAAATAATGTGAAAGTAATGTAATAAGTAATGTAATAAATCCACTACTTTCTCCAGTGAGAAATTCAGTAACATGCTGCATTACTTTTAGGAAAACTAACAAGTAATGTGAATGAAATTACTGTTTGTTTGTTTGTTTGTTTGTTTGTTTGTTTGTTTGTTTGTTTGTTTGTTTGTTTTAGTAAAGACCCCAATAATATTCATGACATGACAAGTATAAGTGTATTAACAGTTTAATTTGATTCTATTGTTGTACACCAAAACATTTGGTTACATCAGTAAAATTCATAAAATTGCTACATTTAATCTGTATATATAATATACTTTTTTAAAAAAAAGTATATTCTCGAAATATAAAATTTCTTCATTTCAAAATGTCTTCTTCAAAATACTTTTCAGGGGGCTTTTTAAATAGTTTGGTAATAACGAATTGCAAGCTTATAAGTAATTCAAGCATGGACCAGGTATTCAGAATGGCTATATGAAAGTTGTTGTACAAAGAATGTTCCCATCCCTACCTGCCCACCCATGAGTCCTACTACACAGTCAACAAATCCACACAGTGTTTATCTTTAAAAAAAAATCAGAAGAACAAAAAATAATGGTAATGATAACAAAGAATAGAATAGAATAGAATAGAATAGCCCTTTAATGTAACTGCACATGTATAACAAAATTATAGGTGCTCCACACCAATGGTGCAGGAATAATATTTTTTTAAAAAGACATCAAAAATAAATAGCCAACAAAAGCAATATATACAGTCTAGAGGAATATATACAAAACAATAGAAAGGCAAATAAGATTAAAAGGGTGAGTCAACTATTCCCGTACCTTCCAGTCTACTACGAAACATGTAGCAAACTTTTCAGCCATCAACTTGTGTGGCACAGATCGGAGATCTTACTGAAGACTTCCGTTCAGCAAAGTCTTCCCTTTCAGAAGTTCTTCAAGTAAAGTAGACAAACTATCTACACTATCTTGACAAAACGTCTGAAGTCTGAGGTTGACAGGAAGCTGGATCCTCACAGGGTGCCCCAGGAGTGACGGGGATGCTTAGGAGGCCAGTGAAAGTGGAAGCCAGACGGGACACTGGCAACAGCAGAGATGGACCCCCTCAGAAGGCTTGGCTGGCGGGCAGTGTGAAAGAGGCCAGCACCAAAGATGGGACCCCTCAGGAGGATAGACCAGAGAGGAGAGGCTGAGGTGGAACTCATCTGATGGTCGAGCAACTGCATCATAAGAGACCCTCTGGTCCAGGACCTCTGGAGACCAGGAACTATGTCAAAGAAGACCCTCTGGAGGCTTGGCTAGGGACTGACATCAGCAGAGGTGATGGGGCACCGTGCCTTAGCTGGCAGCTGATGACGGCGACAAGGAAACAGATGATTTGGAAGGAGTGTGGTGATGATGGAGGAGGCAGAACCCCTCCAGAATCTTGGTAAATGGCCTGTCATTGAGGCGCAAATCCTTGTGCTCTGGCAGTGTTGAAACCATAGGTTCTGGCAACGTGGGCTCTGGATACTCGGGACACTCTGAGGATGCAGGATACTCAAGATACTTAAGGATGCTGGACCAGGACATGCAGCCAACTCAAGCAAACGGGATACTCCAAGTACACTTGGAGGTCGCTGGAGATACCAGTTGAGGTACAGTTTTTATCGAGACCCCAACACAGAGAAACAGTCTCTGATTTCACCAGCTCAGGAGCAGAAAACAGTTTTTAACAACAAAACTCAGAATTAACACAGACTGGCTTAGAAAATAAAGCCTGAATTTTCATGTTGGACTCAAAGATACCCAGCTCGTTTTCACAGTCACCAGGCTGTGAACACAAAACACAGCTAGTTTGTAAAAACAAAGTTCATTAACAGATTGGAAAGCTTGGATCACAGAAAACTGTTTTCATTTCAAGCTCAGTCTTAGTACTTGAATACTCTTAACAGAGGACACCAGTCATGGTACCATTGTGTGGCAGGCAGGATCTGGACCCAAATGCAGGGCTCGGAAGACAAAAGATAAACTCAAAGGCTGGCAGGGCAGCTGGTGCTGATCGGACAATCAGACACTCCCTTTATCAGGAAGTCAGTGGCACAGGAGGGAAAGCCGTCCCAGGAGTTGGATAGCAGAAAAGCTGCACCAGTAATCTCACTAAAGAAAGCTCTAAATGAAGCATCTCCAACTCTGCAACACTGTGTATGTGTACGTGTCCTTATGTCGCTGAAGTAAAACTAAACATAAGACACAGTGAACAAGAATTACCAAGATAAAAACAGGAAGACTCCACAAAGTATTACTGGAGCCCAATATAATGCCATCCAGAGTAAGCAGAGACATGGTGGGGGAAAAAATGAATGGTGGCTCAGAATTAAACACATATTTTTGAAGCTTAAAATACACCAAACAATTGACAGATAACACATCTGCATAATCATTTCCAACACTCTGAAGGCCAGCGAGGACAATTTGGATGCTCTCCAGGAATACACTGACTAGTGCTTCGATGTTAAGAAGGCACAGAGTTCCTCTTTCCAAGAACGAGACACCATGTTCAGAGAAATTGCCCAGAAGACTCCCCGAAAACAACATCACCACCCGGTGAAGACATTGGCGACATCCTCTTGTCTCTGGTCGAAATTCTACACCGGGAATTGCAATTCTCTTTGAATCGTTGGAATTTAGCCACTTGCTGCTGACCAGATCTCGCTACAGGGTCAATTCTCTAAAAGTGTCACCCAGGTCAGTGAAGAAAATCAAAACATTTTTCTTCTTTTTTCTCTATGTATTATTGTAGGGTCTACCTTGCAATGTAAAGCACCTTGAGACGACTGTTGCTGTGATTTGACGCTGTATAAATAAACTGAATTCCCAGTTCAATGAAGCTTCACTCAAGAGCTCCCATGCTATCATCACCATGGACCAGTTCTACGTTTCCACGTAGAACTGGTCCATGCTATCATCACCATGGACCAGTTCTACGTTTCCACGTAGAACTCTAGCTCTACCACGACCCCAGTGCCCCTCCCTGGTTGTATTAATGCCACTCCAGATTAGAATCCACTGCCTTTATTTCTCCTCCTCTTCCCTTATTATCTATGTCGGCTATTCTTGTCAGTTCCATAATTCAACATGATGTCATATCACCAACAGTCTCCGCAGCATAACGGTGGCAGTTACAATGTTCTTGTTTCTTTCATCCCTCCGTCTTGCCCCTTTGCATGTTTCCTTCTCTCACTGCACCGATAAGCTCTTTTCCTACTTGGGCACATACAACTCTCCACTAAGATTATGGGCTGTCCATTACTCTTTTCACTCTCTCTCACTCCCAGACCTCTCAATTAGTTTTTCTTTCTTTCTTTTTTGCTTCTGCACCCTTGATCTTTACACAGAGATTATTTCATCTGCTTGCACATGCGCACTCAGCATCAACATATTCACTACAGCCTCACAGCACACACGGACTCACACACAGGCACGCACATGCTCGCTCATATAACTTAATGTGCACATATATAATCAGTCAACACCAAGCACCACGTACGGGTCTACGTATTGCACGCTTATGAAACCTTTCTTACATCCGATGGACGTGTGTTTTTTCTCATTCACTGGAATGTCACACACATCATTCAACATTAGCTACATACACACAACTCTGGGCACACTGAGGTTTCTTACATAGAATATGTGTGGAGCTGGTTCCAGAGAGAGGAGGTTAAAGATATTTAACCAGCTTAAAAAACTACAGGCAAACATTTTTTTATTGCAAGAGCTTCATAGACCTGTCACAGCTACAGATGAACCTAAAACACCTGAGTTTCCTAATGTGTTCGCAACTTGCTATAACTATAGGGAAAGGGAAATAGTATTAAAAAATGTAATTTAATATTTCTCAACACAGTTATTTATCCAAAAGGATAACTTTATGATAATTAAATTATTTATATATAACAAAAAGTTATGTATTGTAAATATATATAGCCCAAATATCCCTCATTCTTCCACATTTTTAGCTGCACTCTCTGAACACCGACATTGCTCTTTTGTTCTTGGGGCGATCTCAATTTTGGATTAAATGAAGAAATGGACAGACTCAGTACAGCTGGAACTCATGTGCAATTAATGACTTTGCAATGCACAGCCATGTCTTCACTTTAGACTTGTAGTCAAGACCGCCTAAACCAAGACCAAGACAATACCAAGACCAGAGGGTATCGAGACCAAGACAAGACCAAGACCAAGTTGAGACGAGACCAAGACCGAGACAAAAAAAAGTCTTTAAACTGCAGCCAGCTGCTGCTTCGTTTACGGGTGTCAGGCACATTTATGTGTTTTTGCTCTCGCACAGCCCTCCTCACCGCTGTCTACTGTCTCACTCATTCACTGAGAGGACAGACGCACTCCCCACTTGACTGTCGTGTCTCTCATCCTCTCTGTTTTTCACATAATGATATTATCCTATATCCTGGCATCTGATTGGCCACAATATGGAGGGATTGGAGCATAGCTGAGTCACTAGGTTATTCTGTTTAGATGTTGCATATTAGATTGCCCCTCGTTTCCTTACCCCCTGTGTCCCCCCTCCGTGTATCTGTGAGTTCCCATGCCTCATTTCTCCTCCTTGTGTTTTCCCCAGCCTGCTATGTCTGTGCTCTCCCTGTGTTCTCTCTTCCCTTCCTGTCTGTGTCTCTGTGTACTTCCTGTTTTACTTTGATAGTCTCCCGTCAGTGTACGTCAGGTTGTTTTTGCGCCTGCCCTGTCTCATTAAGATTATCAGTGTCACCTGTGCTCCCCATGTGCTCCCACGTCCCTCGTTATCCTTCTGTGTATTTATGTCTGTGTCTCCCTCAGTTCTGTGTCACGTCCTTCCTCAAACTGTGTGACTTTCCCTGTGTCTCTCCGAGTTAGTATTTCCCAGCTCCATGAGCTTGCATTTGGGTCCAGTTCCTTTTTTTTTTTATTTCTTGCCTGTCCCGTTTGGCTCTTTTGCCATCAGAATTATTGTCTAAAGGCGAAGAAAGATGCCCAACGGATTTACTTTACCAAATGAACCATCCCAGCCTTGCCATAATGGTCCATTTGATTCACCTTTTTTTTTTCCACTTGTTAAATACAGGACAGACTTGACTGGGGGAAAGAAAAGGAAGAAAGAAAGGGAAAGAAAAACAGCGGGGAAGAGGGACGGGGATAAAGGGCAAAAAACAAAAACCAACTAAATAAGCAGACAAAAAATCCATCTATCAATCACCTGGATCACCTGTTGAGAAAGAAAAAAGAAAACAAGCAGAAGAAAACGAGAGCAATACAATAAACAACATCACGATGATATATGTGAATATGACAGTAAATACTAAATATTAAACATTATTGTGCAGCACATAAGATCAACAGAACACAGTGTGCTTTGAGGTAGGAGCCAAAAAGGGTGTAGTTTGTGGGTGTGAGCACCCGTGTGTACACCTGTGAGCATGGACGCGCTTGTATTTAAAAGGTTCCTTCATGTAATGATCTGCTAGAGGGTGTGGGGGGGCCACAGCCCCGTCCTCCAGGGCATGAAGCAGGTATGGAGGAGATCAAAACTCCAGACATCCAGAGGCCCCCAGAACACAAGAGACCAAGGAAGACCAACAGAGGGGCAGCCGCGCCACTGTCCCAGTAAGAGCTGAGGAGAGTCCCAGATGAGGGCTCACTCAGCAGCCGCGGAGCAGAAGCCAGGGGGAGTTGCAGTGACGCGCCCGTGAGCTCCGCCGGCAGCCAGCTGTGCCTGAGTGACCGAGCCCCAGGCCGAGAGGCCGGGGGCACCCCACCTCCGAAGTGGCCCGAGCGAGCCCCAGGCTCCAGGCCCCAATAAGCAGCCACCAAGGAGTGAGCCGGTGGCAGACACAGGCATTTGGGTCCAATTCCTGCCTGGACACAGCGTATCATGGCACAAATATGCATCAGCCAAAACTGTCTGCAGAGAACATAATAATGACAGTACCAGGGCCCACTAGGATGACCGTGACTCGTGTGACAAACATCAAGTCAGCTTTTGAGCTTGTCATGCACAGCTCAACACAGAAAATATTCTTGAAATGACAACTTTAGGAGGAAGGCATGTTTTGGGGGAGAAGGGGAAAGTGCTGGATGTAATCACAGAGCACACAGAGAAGAGTACTAAACTGAATCAATTTCAGCCTTCATTTTTCATGATGTATATTGTATTAATAATTAAATTTCATTATCTGTGTCTTTACCACACATTTGCCACACAGGTGTAGATACTGTAGGTTCAGTGAATGCTGAAATTGCACTGATTAGAATATACTGGACATTCAAAGCTAAGATTCAGCGCACTGTTAGAGGCTGGGATTGGATGACTTCATCATATATACAACCTTTGATCATCGTTTATGTCCAGTTGAGAATGAATCTGTGCACTCACATATTAAATGAACTGAAATCAGTAGTGTGATCTCCAGTCTTGATATAAGGAATGAGAGACTAAGGAGCTTGGAAAGAAAAGCGTCTGGACTTCTTTGAGTTGCTTGAAGACGTTTCACCTCTCATCCGAGAAGCTTCTTCAGTTCTAAGGTCAAATGGTGGAGAGTCCCAGATTTAAAATTCTGCAGAAAAGAGGTGAATCAGCAGAATTTCTGCTGGAAAGAGGTTTCTGCTGAAAACAGCTGAAAAAGCTGAAATTTGTGCTGAAAATAGTTTAAAAAGTTTAAATGTGAACTGAAAGAAATGTTGCCATAAGTGGGATTTGAACTCCAGCCTCCCAGTCTCAGAACGGCTGCTCATCTCACTAAGCTAAAACACAGCTCAGCCCAATACAGACTTGCGGGGTGGGGTGGCTGTAACTCAGGTGGTAGAGCAGGTCAGCTACTAACTGGAAGGTTGGTGGTTCGATCCCAGGCTCCACCAATCTGCATGTCAAGTGTCCTTGGGCAATGCGTCCATTGGAGTGTGAATGTGTATGAATGTTAGAAAAGGTTCTTGGGTGAATGAATTAGTTGTATGCTCAGAGTAAAAATGTGTCTATTATGCTCTATAAGAACCAGTCCATTTACCATTTACAGACTAGTGAAGAAACATTAGTCATGCTATTAGCTCCAGTCAACAGATGTCTTATTATGTGTCTATTATGAGTGGCAGGCAAACAAGGAGGTGCTGCGTGCACCCATTTCACTCTAGTCCCAGGAGGAGACTAACACTGAGAGAGGAGTCAAATGCAGCATCTCGGGGGAATCAAGAATAAGTGCTTTTCAACGGAGAGTGATTTTTTTTTTTTATTTCACTGAAGGGATTCACTGAAAAGACACTGGGAACAAGAGTTGTCTGATGTAATGTTTACACTGCGAGACACTGAAAGGCTGCTGTGTACGTTATTACATGAACATCTGACTGTGAACAAGACTTTACTTCTGACTTCATGTCGTTACATTTAAAATATGAAGACAAATATTATACACATGATGGCATAAGAATCAGTCTTTCGCCTTGTTTTTATAAATCTATAACTAATCTATTGAAATCACAGTCATACTGCCATACTTAATAAGAGCCGGTGCTAACAGAGAAGCGCTCTGAGACTGTTGTTGTTGCCAAGGCAACCACTAATGTGCAGCTAGGCTAACAGGAGCTTGCTAACTTTAATAAGACCGTGTTTTATACAACAGCACAGCCATATAAGGAATCAGCTGATCACTGCCTGCAGCGGAATTTCTTTGCTTTTTCTTATTTAAGATTGAAGTCACCGCCTTATTGGGCAGGTTGGTAATGTGACGGGGACAGGCTGCATGCTGTCTGCCCCGGAGAAATGTGCTGTCAGACACTGGGTAATGCTCAAGATGCCTAATGATAGCGGCTAATGTCAGCTTAATAGTAGCTGCCAGCCTGTGTGTTGTAGTCAAACAACCGCACTGAGTTCTATTGTTAATGAATTAGTTTCTCTTTTACAGAGAAACGGCAATAGTGCGTTAGTTTCACTGAATAAAGGCTCGTGTATCCATGACTGCGCTGTGTTTGGCACAGTGTTTCGTTTGCATACACGCTTTCATGTGTGGACTATGCCCGGTGACCGTGGCTGTCATGCTTGTGTTCGTGTGCAGCGGAGACAATGCAGTGCTGAACACTGATGCACTCATACATGTGTGTATGTGGGGGGACTGTTTTGGTTTGTTCAATAACGAAACCGTCCTCTACCAACCCTCGGTCCACCCCTGTCCTCCGCCCGTCTTCGCATCACCGTTAACCTTCCCCCCAATGAAATGACGGCTGGCTGTACCCGAGACTGGTGGCCGTGCAGCCGGGCTAAATACTCGGCGCAGTCAGCGCTATGCCACGGCATTGTCAGAGCCTCTTAAGCTTACCGGCAGTCAGAAAACAGCGCTCCCCATGCTTCGGCCACCGAAGCTTACCTTGCTTTGGCCGATCTCTCGTAACTCCATCCCGTCCCAGTCCCCAGATCTCCGAAGCCCGAAGCGGGATAATTCCTCTCCATGAAAGAAAGAGCTGGATGAAGATGCACAGATAGTGAGGGGGAGGGAGGGGGGATATCTTCACTTCCAGCGCCCGATTCTGTTTATTCCTCTGCTTGACAAGCCTGTAGACTGAGTGGGGATCGGGGGCGGTGTGGGGAGCCGCGGCGGACAGGAGCACCTCCTCCCCCCCTCCTCTCCCCGTATATTTAACTGTCTATTGTCTCTCGTGTTAAGCCGAACAGATGCTCCACGTCGCAGCTTTAATAAGAGAAATTGTATTCACACTGCTCCGATAGCTGCTGCTTACTCGCTCTTTTCGCGTTTTGTTCACATGACGCCATTTTTAAGAAGAATGACTTGGCTGGCGTGATCGCCTTCTCTCTTACACGCATGCACGCCTTCGCAGTGTGCTGCAGGCAGTTGTAAACACAAAACAAAAACTAAGCTTCTACAGCAGTTTTACCTTTCTATGACAAACAACACAAAGGCTGCAAACATGTCCAGAAGAACTTCCTCGTGATTCTAATTTAATCTACCACTTGCATGCTTATTTGCTGGCTTTGCAAGTCACAACAAGTTATACAATGACTGGAGGCATGTGAAATTGTTACATGATTTATTATATAAAATGCATCTTGGTTTTTCTTGAACACAAATGCACAAACACAGCACAAAAAGTGATCAGACTAGTGACAAATGATTAGCTACGGTCCGCTTTGGGACTGTCTTTGAACTGCACTCCCAAGGAAAATATGTATATTTTAAAAAACAACCAGAAATTTTCCCCAAACCATCAGTGTTAAGGTTTCACACAGTGACCTGCAGGGCTTTCATTCATTGTCACCTGGATCAGCAGATACCGACGGCGCACCCCTGTGGTCAAAGACAGGAAGAAAAACTTTGTGAATAGCAGCATGATCAATGAACGTCCAGCTGTTTCCGTTCCTATTAAAAAAAAGGCACAGGTTTTTAGAAAGACGGGGGTGCAGTTAGTTTGAAAGCAAATAAGAGAACTGAACTATTTGTGCAACATCTCTAAAGTTAGAAATATCCTGTCTCAGAGTGACGCTGAAAAACTAGTTCATGCATTTATTACTTCCAGGCTGGACGACTGTAATTCATTATTATCAGGAAGTCCAAAAAACTCCCTGAAAAGCCTTCAGCTGATCCAAAATGCTGCAGCAAGAGTCCTGACAGGGACTAGAAAGAGAGAGCAGATTTCTCCTGTTTTGGCTTCCTGTTAAATCCAGAATTCAAAATCCTGCTCCTCACATACAAGGTCTTAAATAATCAGGTCCCATCTTATCTTAATGACCTTGTAGTACCATATCACCCTATTAGAGCACTTCGCTCTCGCTCTGCAGGCCTACTTGTTGTTCCTAGAGTATTTAAAAGTAGAATGGGAGGCAGAGCCTTCAGTTTTCAGGCCCCTCTTCTGTGGAACCAGCTTCCAGTTTGGATTCAGGAGACAGACACTATCTGTACTTTCAAGATTAGGCTTCAAACTTTCCTTTTTGCTAAAGCATATAGTTAGGGCTGGACCAGGTGACCCTGAATCCTCCCTTAGTTATGCTGCAATAGACGTAGGCTGCCGGGGATTCCCATGATGCATTGAGTTTTTCCTTTCCCAGTCACCTTTCTCACTCACTATGTGTTAACAGACCTCTCTGCATTGAATCATATCTGTTATTAACCTCTGTCTCTCTTCCACAGCATGTCTTTATCCTGTCTTCCTTCTCTCACCCCAACCAATCACAGCAGATGGCCCCGCCCCTCCCTGAGCCTGGTTCTGCTGGAGGTTTCTTCCTGTTAAAAGGGAGTTTTTCCTTCCCACTGTCGCCAAAGTGCTGCTCATAGGGGGTCATATGATTGTTGGGTTTTTCTCTGTATGTATTGTTGTAGGATCTACTGCACAATATGACTGTTGTTGTGATTTTGAGCTGTATAAATAAAATTGGATTGAATTGAATTGAATGTGTGATTGCTTTCTTCATGCCATCACACACATTTGGTATTGTTTGAAGTATCATTTCATTTTCGATGTGCACATACAACACATACCATACACTTGCAAACACCACTGCATACACCACTTTACACCACTCATATAGACTTTCTCGCATCATGATTGTCATACTATAATCAGTGTAGTGCATATATGGATGGTTCCATGTTCTTCATCTTCTAGATAAGTGGACCAAAGTTATTTAGACATTGCCTGGGACACCGAGTGCCAATATCTATACAAATATTTCAAATTTGTATGCCATTTCATTTACTGCAAACATGAGTACATTTGACAGTTAAATCAAGCACTCATCTGCAACCTGCTTGCTTTCCCTTCTTTGTAATTGTGTCTTTACTCAATCAGTTTCACTTGTGTTGAATTTGTTACACCTGTTTCCAATTAGTCACCTTCCCGTGTATAAATACACAACACGTGTTGTGCTTCTCTCACCAGAATGTCTTAGAACTCTTGGTAGTCAGTCTTTCCAGTGTTCCTTGTGTGTGCACGCTTTGCCTTCCACTTACCCTGAATATGGTGGTGGTGGAGCATCGTGCTGCCCACTGTGGTTCAGGGCATCGTTGTAGCTAGGCAGACCGGGTGCAGTGATCCCACCTAGGGGCACCGTCTCCGGAGCTGATGTATGCCCATCTACTGCAATTTGTACTGGAGGTCTGGAACAGCACACAGCACAACACGCCAATTTTAAACCCCTTTAGTTGCTGTATTGCTAATAAACAAACATAAAAACGTGAAAATGTTTATACACTATATTGCCAAAAGTATTTAGTTGTCTGCCTGTATTTTGTCATGTAAACTGGGCTGATATCCCATTTCTAATCCATGGGTTTAATATGATGTCGGCCCACCGTTAGCAGCTATAACAGCTTCAACTCTTCTGGGAAGGATTTCCAGAGAAGGTTCAGGAGGTTTCGACCATTTTTCCTGAAGCACATCTGTGAGGTCAGACACTAAGCATGTGCCCTGCCTTAGGTGCCACCTATTCCTAATCTTTATAGGTATAACTGAGTGATTTGCATAAATTAGTGCTATTTCTTAAATTTGTAAAGTCTGTGACAAATTGTATTGCTTAAATTTTTTAGTCTGTTAGTGTCTTGGAGCAACTGTAACCTACATCATTTCCTTAGTGATCAATAAAGTTTTCTGATTCTGGATGGAAGATGAACAACTTTAATAATTGACCAACGCGTTTCGGCTTGTGACCCTGATGAAGGCCACAAGCCGAAACGCGTTGGTCAATTATTAAAGTTGTTCATCTTCCCTTAAGTGTTGCTGGAGTTCCTGCTTTGTGAATTCTTTCATCCTCTCCATGCACCTTGGAAGCAGGTGAAGTTGTGCCAGAAATCTTTGCTGTGATTCTGGTACAGCTGACTCTACTCACCATTAAAGCAAAAGTACTTAGGTCCAAAAAAAGGAGAGTTCTAGTCCCAGTGAGCCTTGATGGGGTGACTGTGGCTCAGGCGGTAGAGCAAGTCATCTAGTAATCAGAAGGTTGGTGGTTCAATCCCTGGTTTCTCTGGTCGCCACATAGCCACATGTCCTTGGACAAGATACTAACCCCAAGTTGCTCTCTGATGCATCCATGCTACGACTGTGAGTTCTGTATTTTTCTGTCATTTAAAGTTTTTTGACTTGCTTCAATTTTTAGTGAGCCATACCTGGGTTTTGTTCTTTTATTTTTTAAGGTGACAGTGGTTTGTCCGTCTCTTTTGGTTTAATTACTAATAAAAATATTAATAAACTTTAATAAACAATTCTGCCCTCATGTCTCCTTTTTTCAACCCGGACACTTTGTGTTACTTTCCCACATCCCCTGGACCTTTAAGGGAAAAATAACAGTAAATAATTATAAGTTTGCACAAACTCTGGATTAAGATTAAGGGATTAATATTGTCTTCTTGTCTACTTTGTATTTTTTTTAATGGTCTACTGGTTTTTAAAAGACTTTACTGGGAAATGTTACTGGTGTCGGTTAGGGTGTCACTTTGTTCCACATTTCTCTGTTAGCAGATGATCCACATCGGAGCAAACGTACCGGCCAGACCTCCGTGCACCCTTTTTCTTGGCTTTGTAGCAGTACACTCCCAGCACCGTGGCAATTACAGCAGACACTAGTACAGCCAGGATTCCTGTCACCAGACCTGACACGTCCAGTCTGTTTGCACTACCTTCAAAGACAAACATCATCACCCCACTCAAAAAATGTTTCTTCAATAGTTCTGATGTTACTCAGTCAGACAATCTGTAGCCAATCACTACAGCAATGACTTCAGTCGTGATACTGTTGGAGGTTTGAAGACGTAGATAATACAGCAAAATTGGAAAATATACAAAATATACAATCGACAAAAAATAGCAATATGGAAAAAAGAAACTGTCATCCCAACTACTACAAAAAATACATTCGTCATTAGTATGCACATTTGAACAATGAAATGAAAAGGTTAGCATAGTGATGCTAAAGTATTACCTTGATTGGTGTACGTTTTCCAAAATTTTTCCTAGAAATGGAAGCAAATGAAGATTAAATGAAGAGGTCACCTTGAATAAGTTAAGTCAAATTGCTCAAATACTAAGAGAAAAGGTTTTGTATTTTAAATATTAAAATAAAAAAACATGCATATTTAGATGATAAACGTGTAAATAATTGTTAAATTAAACTGATAGTTTTTCATTCTAAGACTCCAGATTAAAAACAGGTTCTACAGTCAAAGAAGAGTCACCGTCTTCGCAGTGTCCTCAAAAATCTCTCTGGCTTCCTCGTAGTTGCAAATCTCTTCCATGCACTCCCTCTCCACATCACCAGGCACAACCAGCTCAAAGTCCCAGCTGTTATAGAGCAGTGAACGGGACAGGAAGGATGCAGCTTCTGTCTCATCCACCAACACTGGATCTCCTACAGGGTGTAGTTCACTGTCACTGATAATCAAAAACATAACTCATACGGACATCAAAAGTCAAACTCTCTAGTCTGTTGTCTAAGCTCCAGATTTCCCGTAGTATCTCTGACCCCTCTTTTTATGGTTCATGTGGAGAGCGATGCATTCTCAAATGTACTCAGGGAGCTTCAGCCATCAGACCCCACCAAACACTCCTCAGACAGTGGGATACTGGGGTTTTCTGTGATTCTGTTTAAAATCACAAAGCTGGTTTTGACTGCTCCATCCCTGGATGAGTAACTTGGCAAAAAGTCCTTGTTGCTTTCGAGCTCAGATGTCCATTTCTGCTCTTCGTTAGTCAAGTTCTTGTATTCCTGTGCGTGCTTAGTCTAGTAATGGTGATTCAAATTGTAATCCTTAAAAACTCTTGTGCTCTCCACAAACAAAGCTTTGACTTCAGTAAACAAGTACTTATAAGTGCATTTCAGGAGCTCCCAAATTCACATCTCTGATAATCGGTTCCAACACATTTACAGTGAAGCGGCATTTTCTTGCACACACATATGTAAATGTTAAAAAAAATAGCCGTCAACAACAACGTTGTGTTATGATTTCACACAAAATCACAAAAAACAAACAGAAAAAATGTGAAAGCTGAGAGTGTCTGGTGGCTGAAACTGGACAAAACTGGATTATTTACGTTTGAATCCTAATTTTCTGTGGAGGTCCATCATGGACCTACTTTAATGCCAACGGGAGATTTTCAATGTGGTAGCAGTCTCCCTATCATTAGAAAACCACACAACTTCTAAAAATGTAATTGTAATTATTATTATTATTAATAACGTTGTTGTTGCTGAGTATTTCTGACACTTCTGATCTAATGAAGTTATAATTCACACACACGCTCACCAAAATTAGACCACAGAAGATTAGAAAATGCTGCCTGCTGTGATAAGTCTTGATTTCTGCTGCAACATTCAGATGGTAGCGTGGTATTAAGGTATCTGTGAAAGATCCTTTCAGGATTCTGCTTCCTGTGGTGCTCGGTGCTGTGGGACTGTTAGTTCCAGCTGACCAACGTTTAGTTTCACGCACAGCCTACCTGGAGATTCATGCTGACAACCACAGTCACATCTCACTCCAGAGGAGCATCTTAGCGATGTGGGGGAATGAGACATTTGTATTGTGTATATGTGGATGAACAACTGTGTGATGCTAATGTTTCCAGTACTTTTTTCAGTCTGTACCACAAACAATCCAAGTGAGCTGTGAAGGCCCAGCGTACTAGAAAGATCAACCTAACGTGGGTCATACAGAGAGGGAGGATGGAGCATTAGGAGTGGTTGCCTTTCTCCTCCTCATGGCGTCCTGCTCATCACCACTGTGTTTATGTGCTAAAAGAGAAATCACTTCCTTGTAATGAAAACTGATTCTGAAGTACAACTTCACCAGCTCATCTACACAAAGCAGAATGTATATACACCATATATATGTTTGTAGATGATATAGCAGCCGTGGCCGTTTGTCTTGAAACAGCTGTAATCTTCACATTTCAAAATTTTGACTTTATTCTCACAACAATGTTTTGTTTTGCTTTTTTCTTAATGGGACCCTAATACTCCTTCATAGGAAAGGCAGTGGTGCTATATAGAATTTGTTTTTATTGTTATTTATTCTAAATCCTGCTACCAAGGAGCTGCTTCTAATTTCACTTAACATCTGATGTTTAATGGCAATAAACTACTCAGATTCACAGAAGAACAGTTTGGTTTTCCTCTAGTCGTGCTGTTGTTGCAAGGCACGTTTGTGTAACTGAAGCATTACCACAAATTATAAAGCAAATTTTTATGAAGTGACAGGAGACAAGTGTGGGTTACCTGGTTGGTGTCTGTACGTGACGGAGCAGTGGGCCATCTGCACGAGGGACAGTCCGTTCATCCACAGCAACAATAACGCGGCTGTCGAAGCACAAAACTACACAGGAAAAAGTGCAAGAGCACCTATGAAAACACTTGTAGTTAGAAGCCCGAGTATGAAGATGCTCCTCCAACACTGACCTGTCCAACACAGCTGCTCCATTTGGCTCCAGTTTGTTCCATCTGTCAAAGCTTTCTTGAAGAAAAACAAACGTATTTCTCTTGGTTTCACCAAAAACAGAGCTAATAGTTACTCCACTTCATTGCGCACTTTATTGCGCTGAGACGATCGGGAAACAATAAACCTGTCGGACAGCATTGCACCTGAAGGGAGGAACCTCCACAAACCGGTTTCACTGTTTACTCACAATATGCTGTCTATGTCAACATGTCCAATACACAAGCAACACACGTCTGCCTTGTAACTATAGAAGCGATTGTAGAAACAGCCTTTAACCTTAATGACAAATATCCAGGACTGCCGTGCCAAGCTAGGGTATCCCCCCCATCCCCTGCATCGGGAGCGCGCACAGGGCAGGCAGCGCGGATCCACACGACTCCGCGTGAAGTTTTACAGTGAAACAATACAGGGAGTGCAGAATTATTAGGAAAGTTGTATTTTTGAGGAATAATTTTATTATTGAACAACAACCATGTTCTCAATGAACCCAAAAAACTCATTAATATCAAAGCTGAATGTTTGTGGAAGTAGTTTTTAGTTTGTTTTTAGTTTTAGCTATTTTAGGGGGATATCTGTGTGTGCAGGTGACTATTACTGTGCATAATTATTAGGCAACTTAACAAAAAACAAATATATACCCATTTCAATTATTTATTTTCACCAGTGAAACCAATATAACATCTCCACATTCACAAATATACATTTCTGACATTCAAAAACAAAACAAAAACAAATCAGCGACCAATATAGCCACCTTTCTTTGCAAGGACACTCAAAAGCCTGCCATCCATGGATTCTGTCAGTGTTTTGATCTGTTCACCATCAACATTGCGTGCAGCAGCAACCACAGCCTCCCAGACACTGTTCAGAGAGGTGTACTGTTTTCCCTCCTTGTAAATCTCACATTTGATGATGGACCACAGGTTCTCAATGGGGTTCAGATCAGGTGAACAAGGAGGCCATGTCATTAGTTTTTCTTCTTTTATAGCCCTTTCTTGCCAGCTACGCTGTGGAGTACTTGGACGCGTGTGATGGAGCATTGTCCTGCATGAAAATCATGTTTTTCTTGAAGGATGCAGACTTCTTCCTGTACCACTGCTTGAAGAAGGTGTCTTCCAGAAACTGGCAGTAGGACTGGGAGTTGAGCTTGACTCCATCCTCAACCCGAAAAGGCCCCACAAGCTCATCTTTGATGATACCAGCCCAAACCAGTACTCCACCTCCACCTTGCTGGCGTCTGAGTCGGACTGGAGCTCTCTGCCCTTTACCAATCCAGCCACGGGCCCATCCATCTGGCCCATCAAGACTCACTCTCATTTCATCAGTCCATAAAACCTTAGAAAAACCAGTCTTGAGATATTTCTTGGCCCAGTCTTGACGTTTCAGCTTGTGTGTCTTGTTCAGTGGTGGTCGTCTTTCAGCCTTTCTTACCTTGGCCATGTCTCTGAGTATTGCACACCTTGTGCTTTTGGGCACTCCAGTGATGTTGCAGCTCTGAAATATGGCCAAACTGGTGGCAAGTGGCATCTTGGCAGCTGCACGCTTGACTTTTCTCAGTTCATGGGCAGTTATTTTGCGCCTTGGTTTTTCCACACGCTTCTTGCGACCCTGTTGACTATTTTGAATGAAACGCTTGATTGTTCGATGATCACGCTTCAGAAGCTTTGCAATTTTGAGACTGCTGCATCCCTCTGCAAGATATCTCACTATTTTTGACTTTTCTGAGCCTGTCAAGTCCTTCTTTTGACCCATTTTGCCAAAGGAAAGGACGTTGCCTAATAATTATGCACACCTGATATAGGGTGTTGATGTCATTAGACCACACCCCTTCTCATTACAGAGATGCACATCACCTAATATGCTTAATTGGTAGTAGGCTTTCGAGCCTATACAGCTTGGAGTAAGACAACATGCATGAAGAGGATGATGTGGACAAAATACTCATTTGCCTAATAATTCTGCACTCCCTGTAGTGTCGGTACGTCACGGCAGGAAATGATACATTTATTGTCCTCATGTGGATTATTTCAACAAACAGAGGACGGATAATCACGTCTGCGTGGACTCTCAGCGAGTAAACCCCCGTGTTCGTCTATAGAAACACGTCTTGTTTGTCGATATTTTACATATGTGATCATCACTAAACAAGTTGTTAACCAACAACATGCAGCTCCAGTCATCTCTTGTAACATCAGCTCCAAAACGCCACGGCAAAAACCACAGGGTGACGTCACCTGTCTATGGGCATTAGATTCATTAACAATTAAATACCATATAAATATTTTAAATACCAAATAATGTCAGACAATATTTTCACGGACCGGCCTTTAAGGCGGATAAATACAACAAAATAAAATGATACGACCAAGATAAAAACTCTGGTATTTTGTAAATATAATAAACGCAAATTCGCTGTGTAATTGTGTAACTTTATTAGCAGCTTCCTCCTGAAATGCGTCAACAACATTGACAGTAATGTCCTCCTCTCTGCCCCTTAATGCTCTCTGGTCACTATGGTAACGCGTACATACAGTGGGGCAAAAAAGTATTTAGTCAGCCACTGATTGTGCAAGTTCCCCCACTTAAAATGATGACAGAGGTCAGTAATTTGCACCAGAGGTACACTTCAACTGTGAGAGACAGAATGTGAAAGAAAAATCCATGAATTCACATGGTAGGATTTGTAAAGAATTTATCCGTAAATCAGGGTGGAAAATAAGTATTTGGTCACCTCAAACAAGGAAAATCTCTGGCTCTCACAGACCTGTAACGTCTTCTGTAAGAAGCTTTTCTGTCCCCCACTCGTTACCTGTATGAATGGCACCTGTTTGAACTCATCATCTGTATAAAAGACACCTGTCCACAGCCTCAAACAGTCAGACTCCAAACTCCGCCATGGCCAAGACCAAAGAGCTTTCGAAGGACACCAGGAAAAGTATTGTAGACCTGCACCAGACTGGGAAGAGTGAATCTACAATAGGCAAGCAGCTTGGTGTGAAAAAATCAACTGTGGGAGCAATCATCAGAAAATGGAAGACATACAAGACCACTGATAATCTCCCACGATCTGGGGCTCCACGCAAGATCTCATCCCGTGGGGTCAAAATGATCATGAGAACGGTGAGCAAAGATCCCAGAACCACACGGGGGGACCTGGCGAATGACCTGCAGAGAGCTGGGACCAAAGTAACAAAGGTCACCATCAGTAACACACTACAACGGCAGGGAATCAAATCCCGCAGTGCCAGACGTGTTCCGCTGCTGAAGCCCCAAATTTAAAGGAAAGTCCCAAATTTAAGCCCTATGAGAGTGTCCCCCCAAGAGGGACAAAGGACCCCTTAATGATCCTCTTCAGGAATCTCACTGAACCTGAAAAGAAAGTGTTACACAAAGGACTTAATTTTGCCATTTCTCTTCAACAGTTGCCCATAGTGGACCTCATCACAGCCACAGAAACCACCATAAGGATTAATAAATGATCACAAATAGAAACAGAGCTGAAAGTTTCAGCCTCCCTCCCCAGTGCTAAAGTCCCTCCATGTAACCTCACAAAACAAGAGAAGAAGGCCGTCGCTTCCCTGAGCAAAGACCACAACATCACCATATTACCAGCTGGCAAGGGAAGGTGCACTGTTGTTCTAAACACAACGGATTACCACACAAAGATCACTACACTCCTCAGTGACAACAATACCTGCAAAGCCTTAAAGCGAGACCCCACAAGCAGCTACAAAAAGAAAGTTATAGCTTGCCTTCAAGACCTTGAAAACAACAAAAATCACTGACCACCTTACATATCACCGGCTTTATCCAGGGGATGCCATACCCTGCATTTACGGACTTCCTAAGATCCACAAGGAAGCTGTCCCACTCAGACCCATAGTCAGTAGCATAAACTCAGCCACTTATAACATTGCAAAACACCTTGCTACCATCCTTGCTCCTCTCGTAGGGAACACCCCACATCACATCAAGAACTCCACCAACTTCACCGACAAGGTCCAGAAACTTCCCCTGGATCCAGATGAAACCATGGTGTCCTTCGATGTAGTCTCCCTCTTTACTTGCATACCCACAACGGAGGCCGTGGAGACTGTCAGAAAACGACTACAAGAAGACAGCTCCTTGGAGGACAGGACCAACTTCACACCCGATCAGACCTGCACACTGTTAGACCTCTGCCTCACCACTACATATTTCAAATACAACGAGGGTTTCGACAGACAAAAACATGGCTGTGCCATGGGCTCCCCCGTGTCACCTATTGTAGCCAACCTTTACATGGAGGAAGTGGAAAGGAAGGCTCTTGGCTCTTTCAAAGGAAGAGTACCCAGCCACTGGTACAGATATGTAGACGACACCTGGGTCAAAATCAAGACACAAGAAGTGGAATCCTTCACTGCGCACATTAACTCTGTGGATAAAAACATCAAGTTCACCAGGGAAGACACAAAGGACGACTGTTTGCCTTTCCTGGACTGCGCCGTGCACATTGAAGAGAACGGCAAACTCAACATCGAAGTTTACCGGAAGCCCACACACACGGACCAGTAC
Organism: Simochromis diagramma; assembly: GCF_900408965.1. Classification (NCBI taxonomy): domain Eukaryota; kingdom Metazoa; phylum Chordata; class Actinopteri; order Cichliformes; family Cichlidae; genus Simochromis; species Simochromis diagramma. Next base: position 91,822 of record NW_024386912.1, read on the forward strand.
CTCCTCTTTGACTCCCATCACCCTCTGGAACACACACTTGGAGTAATCAGGACCCTACACCACCGGGCAGAACATGTTCCCTCTAAGCCTGAAGGGAAAAAGAAGGAACACACACATGTAAAGGAAGCACTCAAAACGTGCGGCTATCGTAAATGGGCGTTTATAAAGTCAGCAAAGAGGCACAGAAAAGAAGACCAGACACCAGCGAGGGAGGATAAGAAGGACAGACGCAACAACATTGTCATCCCCTATGTAGCCGGTGTATCAGAGAAACTCAGGAGAGTTTTCCCCAAAGCATGACATCCCAGTGTATTTCAGACCCAGCAACACGCTCAGACAGAAACTGGTTCACCCGAAAGACAAAACGCCAAAACACAGACTTAACAATGTGGTGTTTGCTGTACAGTGCAGCGAGGAATGCTCAGACCTCTACATTGGAGAGACCAAACAGCCACTTCACAAGCGCATGGCACAACACAGAAGAGCCACCTCCACAGGACAAGACTCAGCTGTTCATCTGCATCTAAAGGTCAAAGGTCACTCTTTGAGGATGCCAATGTTCACATTTTGGACAGAGAGGACAGATGGTTTGAAAGAGGAGTGAAAGAAGCATCTATGTCCACTGTGAGCGACCATCTTTGAACAGAGGCGGGGCTTACGACACCAACTGTCTACCATCTATAATCCAGTTTTGAGATCCTCCCCAGACGCCTTAACGCCCACTCACATCCTGGGCCATCTGACCTCAGGAGATCACATGATAAGGTGGGGCCAGGTTTCACAATGAACTCACCCGAAACCCTGGCTGATTGTGACCCACACCCGTTTTCACACCTCGGCTCAGGTGATTAGGCAGAGGATCATTGGGGGTCCTTTTGTCCCTCTGTGGGGGGAAACTCCCACTGGGTTTATATCTGGGACTCTCCACCATTTGACCTTAGAACTGAAGAAGCTTGTTGGATGAGAGGTGAAACGTCTTCAAGTAACTTAAAGAAGTCCAGACGCTTTTCTTTCCAAGCTCCTTAGACTACGATGACCTGGATGAGAACCTTCACAGACACACTGCTACTGTTGTGTGTCAGCACACAGACACAACAGTGCGTAGATGGTGGTATAAATTCTCTGAAATTCATAGACTGACAGTAAAAGGTGACACAAAGTTTACAATGAGACATTTATGAGAAAAGACAAAAGAAAAATAAAGTTCAGATAAATGTTTTAATAGTTTATAAAAGTGACTTAATTCAATATATTTTCGGGTTCTGTTCAGTATCTTAACTGTTCTTAGGACATCACGCTTCTCGCCACCTGGAGACCCACGAAGTTGTGACCACACCCTTCCAGTATATGGACAGGTTCTTCTGTAGCACTTTCTACTACACTGGAGCACTCAAAACGCTTATACTGCATTTTCACAATTACGATGATAAAGTAGAGAAATACAAAGAAAAAGTACAAAACCCCCCAAATACATAGTATAGAGTACCACGATGCAACGATGCAGCCATCGCACAACACATGGCCAATACCATTATTTGATCAGGATCTTAAATGACATGTTATTCATGGATGTATTCAATATTGTTCGTCTTTTGAGACTGACTCCAGCTTCTGCTATGATTCTTCTTTTTGTCTTGAATAATAATACTTCTTTGGAGCTCTCCTGCCCCTTGCAGGAGGGCATGGAAAATGGCATCGCTTTGGACCTTACTACTAAACATACAAAGCCATGCTAAGGGGAAAATCAGCACTTGTCCATTTATGACATGCTAATTTTTGCACATAGCACATTTAATGTCATTTCTTCAGACAGTTATGGATGCCGTGGTGTTGCAGATGCTGATATCTGGATTTGTTTAAAATAGCATCACTGAAGAGTGAATTATATACTACATTTTTTGGTGATATTTCTATTTGTGGACACAAATTATGATTTGTGTTGTAACATTATTATTAATCTGCGTCACAAGTGCCGCCCTGCTGCTGCTCACACCTCTTCCTTTCAGTTCTCTACTTAAAATTAAACCAAATTAAATGTTGCTTTTAACAAAAGTGCAAATGTAATCATCTGGAAAGAAACTGATCCACCTTCTCTCTTGCGCACATACACACTCATATGTACACACAAAAACACCTTTCTGCAGAGGAATGAGGCTTTGGTATTCATAATAATAGTGCTTAAAGGATGACACAGGGACAGCCACGACTTTTCTCCTTCCCTGTGTGATGAGTTGGAGGAGGGCTCTCCATCTCCTGAAACTGTCTGTAAAGCAGGAGAACAGATAAAGGGATTAATCATCCTCACACTTTGCTCCTATTCACAGAGGCGATACAGTATCAACCATATATGATGCTGGCTTGAATAATGTAAGAAAAATTCTTGGTCACGAAATCCAACGATGTATCTGTTGTCACAGGTTTTGACACAATTTGTTACCTTTGGTTATAAAATGCCATGCCAACATTTGCCCAGTGCCAAAATATGAATACTAAACCCAAGTTGGTAATGGTGCTGTAATACAGTGTTTCCCAGGCTTTAGAGGCGCGGTTCATATTTCACATTAGAAAAATCCCGCAGCACACCACTAAACAAAAATGTCAAAAACCATACGGATCATTCTTCCACCAAATATAGCAGAACTGGCTCGGTTTGTCCCCAGTATACCTTTGTTGCTCCCTTCTGACCACCACTCATGCTAGGCCTTCATCTGGGTCGTGTTTTCCCCAGGACCAGGTCAGACTGAACACTTCTTTTTAAACATTTATCTATTGCTGTTACACGCTGCCTTGTTTCACAGCATGACTGTTATGTCATTTCTTCTTCGTCTTCTTCTGTTTTACTTAGTTGGCAACACATTTATTAGAGCAGGTGGTTATACTGCCCTCTAGTGGAAGAGAACGTCATTGCTGCCCGTTACGCACGCCGGTGGCTTCGGTGTGCCGTGTTAGATTATCTGATTCCACCCGATTAGTCCTGGGAAACACTGCTGTAATAAGAGTGACCACTGCTTCCTACAGCATCTATGTAAGTATTTTACTTTAATACAAGTTACATCTAATGCAAAATGCGTATTTGCGTATTTGTCACACTTGAATGTTTCACCTCAAACAAATACACCCTAAATAAATGCAAAAATGCAGTTTTTTTAAATGCTGATTTCATTTGTTGAATCACTGTTTCACTGGGTGAAAAAGTAGTTCCCGTCCTTGAAAAATTCCAATCAGGTTTTGGCAACAATTGAAACAAATGAATCTTTCATATTGCTGTGGAGGAGGTTTGACACAGGCTTCTTTGTAGAATCATTTTCTGATGGCTGGACATAGTCCTCCAGGATTTTATGGCAGAATTCATGGTTCCATCAGTGACGGCACCACCACATTTAACTGTTGGTATGATGATCTTTATCTGAAATGCTTTGTTAGCTTTACAAAGCTGTAACGGGACACAAACTTCCACAAATGTCCAGTTTTGTCTCATCAATGCACAGAATATTTCCCCAATGATTTGTTTTTCCCCAAAAGACGGTTTTAGCAAATCCCAAAATAATAAAATAAAAGTAAGAAATCAGGAAAGGGGGCACTTATTATGGCCTGGTAACCATTGTATTCATCAGATCTCAGATGTGATAAATCTTTTGTGAGAGTAAATGAGAACTTAATACTGGTTCCTTATTTTTACTAGCTGGACAGGAAGAATACTGAGAGCGAGCACAGTCGTTTTTCATGGAGCTCAGAACTTATGTCTCTCCCATGATCCAGCATTCATCCTAACACTAGGATCTACAGCACCAAGCTCACTGCTGAATGAACAAAAACCTACCGAACCAAACATTGGATTGCTTTGTGTTCGTGTCCTCCACATAAGAATAAAGAAGCTTCTTGTGTTTTGCTGTTTCTAAAAAAGTGGGTATGTAGTGTGAAAACAAAATAGAAACGAAGCAAAGTATGTTATCATCATACAGATAACTAAAATGCTATCGGGCTATTTTCTGCTTCCGGGTCACAGGAGACAGCTTAGACACCCAGCCCCCTTCTGTGGGGGACACTGAAGTGTTCTAAAGCCAGCAAAGACATGTCAACGGTCTGCACCAGGACCTCCTCCTGGTAGGATATGCCCAAAACACACCTCATCCACCAGTCTGCAGCACTCAGTCAGTCTCCCACTCCTTTCCCTCACTTGTGTAAAGCAAGAGAATGAGTTTGACTTACTGCCAGCAGTAGTCAATCAAGACAGTCCCACAGCATGCAGAAACCTGGGGCAAATCTTACCTACCACTGGGGTGATGCTACTGACAAGCATCAGCCATGTCAGGATGGAGGAGATCCTTGAGGAAAACTAACTTGCAATCCCTTTTATTCTGATTTATTACCACTTTGAAAATGCTCTCAAATTCTATGGCGAAAGGGTTTTATTTTACCTTCTAAGCGATCTTTATTGTTAAACAGATCGAATCATATTTTTTAGTTGAGTAAAAGTTTACAGTTTTCGAGTAGTCTTTCTTTTTCTGTCTGTCAATGAACACTTCGCTACACTTCAAATCAAATAGCATTCCGTTCAATTGCAATAACTGGACACACTTTAAGATAACAAAGCATGAAATGGTTTTAAAAAGTTGTTTAAAAGCTTTTTGCATTAATTGTATGTTTTCATAAATCTTAATCATTGCTGAAATCAGTACATGGTGCCATTCTTGGTGTAGGAGCCATTTGTGTGTTCTTGACAAACGCTCAATCATCCAGGTAAGTAAATCCACCAAAGTTGATTCTGTTCATTTGGATGTTTTCAGTGGGACAAACGTTTCATCCAAGTGACTTCTTCAGTCTCAGCTGATTGCAGCTGTGACTGCAGCCATTCCCCAACTCTCTGTGAATGGTACTCATGGCCATTGATTAGTGATCTTTGATCAATGCTCATGACAATTTGCATATTAATGATGAAGGAACTGACCTCCCAGCCCATTGTTCCTTCAGTGGGCTGGTTTCAGTCATCATGCAAATATCCTGTTTATAAGATTGAAACCTGCAGTCAGCTGAGACTGAAGAAGCCACCTGATGATGACGAAACGTTTCTCCCACTGAAAACGTCCAGATGAACAGAATCAACCTTTGGGGCACTTTTTGTTTTGTTACCTTATGTATGTTTTATGATACGTCAGGTGTTGCTGGTCGGAAGGAGCAAACAGTTTGTGAGCACTGTTATCAATTCTTTTGATAGTCGACTAATCAGATCATCATCCATTGGACGTAAACGTACAGCTTATTGCACCAGCAGCATCTGCTCTTATATAACTATCATTAGCTTACAGCTTTAAGTGTTTCAGGTCTGTGCTAACTAAAAATAAAGACAAGATGATAGTTTATTGAATTTAAATGAAATCTGCAGATTGTTTCGGTGAAGTTTAATAAACTCCTTGCTATCTAAAATATAACAGGACACCGGAGTAAATTCTCCAGCATCTCACACTTCTGATGATCAGCTGTCTGCTTGATGTTTATTCAGCTGTGTAAAAACTATAACTTTAATCTCAGCCAAACCGATTTACTCAGGAACAAATAAAATACTGAAAAAAGACAAACAATAACATTTTGAAGTTATCTAAGTGACTCATATATCATGTTTAACCTGAGTAGCGAAAGACGGCGGTGGGTTTGAAAACGATTTGCCGGGAGTCCGGTGTTCTCACGGCGCTAGTGAGCCTAGCCCCCGGCTAGCTATCGAGCTAGTGGGTAACAGACGTCTCCGGAAACGTCGGAGCGCTTTTGAAAATATGTGGCGTCTTGATAAACTGAGCAGATATTTGAGGTTTACACAGCTACATTCTCGCCTGAAAATATGTTAAACGTTTATTTTGTGACCCAGAAAGAATAATAAGAGTAATATTAAAACTAACTAGCTGCCGCCATTGTTGGAAACTGGGCTGGGCTGCGCTATGAATTCTGGGACACAGCTGCTTCTTCTTCTTCGGGGTTTAACGGCAGCTGGCATCCTTGTACATGCAGTGCTGCCATCTTCTGTTTCAGTCCGTTATTACACTCTTAAATCCTGCTACTTATTCCTGCGGCTTTTGTGATCTTACAAAGCTTCAAACGATGCGTCGACTATTAAATCAGTCGTCGACGAGTTTGATAGTCGACGTAATCGTGACTAGTCGACTAATCGTGGCAGCCCAATTGTGATTTATGATAAAAGACAGTTGAACAACAAATGCAACCAATAGAAAGCAATAACGGTGTTAAACACACAAGTACGGCTGGAGTTATTGGACTGGACAGTGGCACCACGTCACCACAGCCATCCAGCAGCTCAGTGGTTCCAAGCGTAGGCTTAGCCTCTACACTTGTCTTGTCTGAAAGTAGGACAGATTGATAGACTGTGATATCCTTTTTTTTTCAGGACACGGAAGCTGCAGACGTTTGTTACAAACCAAAAGGTGGACCATCAGAGTTAACACTTCCTAGTGTGAACAGCAGCCAAAATAACAAAAATCTAATAAAATTACAATGTGTGCTGTCGAGAAATGTTAAAGTGCAGTTTGCCCGGCTGTGTGCTAGTCCCAGCAGGGACGTGAACTAAAACAAACTCTTATAAATAAGGACTGTACCTAATAATATGCACAAGCTCCAAGAAGGCTTCATCAACATTGAAGCGATTCTTCGCCGAGGCCTCCATGTAGTGGATCCTGTTCTCTCTGGCAAACGCCTGTGCGTCCTCCTTGGGTATCTGCAGACACAATAAACAATATCACGTCTGAGATCCAGTGCTGTTCTTGTCATCCTGTAAAAATATGCAGAAAACTTGTCACTGTTGTCACTTTGTCCTGAAAAAAATGAAGGTAAGGAATCTCAACAAGTAGAAGGCTTAAAAATCCTGTGGGACAAGACAAAAAACCCAAAACACTGGGACACTGAGGTCAAGGTCACAGATTCTGAGATTTTTAGTAGATACACCTGTTGGAAGTATCTGAACATAGGGGCGGGTTTTAATAATCAATTCATCGATTAAAATCGATTCTGGCTTGGATAACGTGATATCGATTCATTAAGATCCTGAATCGATTTTTTTATATAAATGTATTTTGCCCAAAACGCCAGAATCTCAGGTGACAACCACCAAACAGCTAGAACAGTAAATGAGAGCAGCAACACGGCCTCTGCACAAAGACGTAAACACAAAGCGCGGAGCCGCGGATGGATCAGAATCAGTCAGATGTCGCCTTTCTCACCCGACAGCACGGACACGGTCGGGGCTGAAAGCCGACAGCTCGCTGACTCTGCTTTGTGTTCACGTCCTTTTTGCGCCGATTCTACAGCTGTTAGTTTTATCTCTCTCCAAACAATATTGACCGAACCAGCAGCAAAAGAAGATCCAAACTACGCTTCACATAAACATCGTCATGGATTCCCTCTGACCTTTGCTGTTTTGCTGCCACCACGATAAATCACACTTCACGCACAGCTCTCTCTCTCTCTCTTTCGTTTTCGGAGACGTCTGTTACCCACTAGCTCGATAGCGAGCCGGGGGCAAAGCTCACTAGCGCCGTGAGAACACCGGACTCCCGGCAAATCGTTTTCAAACCCACCGCCATCTTTCCTACTCAGGTTAAACATGATATATAAGTCACTTAGATAACTTACAAATGTTATTGTTTGGCTTTTTTCAGTATTTTATTTGTTCCTGAGTAAATCGGTTTGGCTGAGATTAAAGTTATAGTTTTTACACAGCTGAATAAACGTCAAGCAGACAGCTGATTATCAGAAGTGTGAGATGCTGGAGAATTTACTCCGGTGTCCTGTTATATTTTAGATAGCAAGGAGTTTATTGAACTCCACCGAAACAATCTGCAGATTTCATTTAAATTCAATAAACTATCATCTTGTCTTTATTTTTAGTTAGCACAGACCTGAAACACTTAAAGCTGTAAGCTAATGATAGTTATATAAGAGCAGATGCTGCTGGTGCAATAAGCTGTACTTTTACGTCCAATGGATGATGATCTGATTAGTCGACTAATCGCAAAAATAATTGTTTGTGGCAGCCCTAGTTCCCTGCATTTATTTTTTAAATAATTCTGTTGAAGCATGGTCTGACTTTCATTGGTTAACATTCATCGAATTTGTATTTATTTATACTTTTGTCAGATTAACGTTATTTCTGTGAGCATTATGAGCTTTTCTTTCATTGACTGAAGGGTCCCAACAGTTTTGTCCACGTCTGTACGTTGTTGAGCTGTGGTTTTCCAGTCCTTTCAGGACCTGTCTCTGAACCAGTGGTCCAATTATTAATAGAGTAAATGGACTGGCATCTGTATTTTCCGATTTTCCTCTATATTATTTTTAGTAATTTGGGGTGCAGGTTCATCTGTCACAGGCACACTTTAACTGTCAGATTACAGGAATTGGAACCTTGGACATTTGATAAGTGGATGCCTCGAGCTCCTGAGTTACGGGAGTTGATTCTGCTTGTATAATAATTTGTGGAATAAATGAGACTAAGCCAGAAAAGTTGTTTATAAACTGCAGATATCTCCTAAACTGTTGAGATTCCAGAACTTCCCTTCTGCAGTAGATCTGGAATGGAAGAAAAATGACATTATAGAGGAGTATCGGTTGTTGTTAGTTACCACTCTTTGCTGTTCCAGGTCTGCCTTGTTTCCAACCAGCACCATGGGAAAATCATCTCTGTCTTTCACTCTCAGGATCTGGGTGTGGAACTTCTGGACTTCATGATAGCTGATAGTTGGAAGGACAGAAATCATTACCAGTCACAGATTAAAACAGCCCTTCCTATCCATTTTAATAGTTCCAGACAAAGTCTTCCTTATTCCTTATATATTAACATATTGTGTTGTTAAATAGTCTGTTTTTGTTACTGTGTGGTTGTTCCTGGTTCAACCCTCGGCTGAAGCTGAAAAAGATTCATTACCAAACAGCAGAGGGTACGGTGAGTTTCTTCTGAAGTGTTGGACTTACAGACACAGCTTTTCTGTTCTAATTAAGTACTTGAAGCACTTTCTATTACAAGCCATATAACATTCACACACACTGAGACACACTGGCCGCAACTGTGTTCACCATCTGCTCAAAGATACTTTGACATGCAGGCTGGAGGACTCCACGCCCCCCTGTACTGCAGTGTAGTGTGCAGGTGCTCTGAGAGTAAATGGGCAAAAGATAACACAGGACCAGATTATTACAAAAAGGTTACATTTGTGTCCTTCTTGTCCATAATTGAGTTTCAGATGAATAAAATGTGGCTTTTGCATCACACTCTAAAGTTGTGGTTCTCTCCTCCTCCTGAGAATGGGGACAGTCTTTTATATGAAGTAATACATTAGAAACCAAAAGCTGGACCATAAGAGTGCCCAGGAGGAAAAGCACCCAAAACAGAAGAAAAAAGATGAAGTGAAATTAAGACCCTGGCCCGGGAACAACTTACTAATGGAAACCAGGACTTTTCTGTACACAAGAATTCACAGAGCTGGACTTGTCATGTTATACATCCTTCTCTAAGGAAATATTACTAGAAATGAAACTGCATCTACACAGGAACCAGCCTGCTCATCGCACATCACTTTGAAGATGATGACTGGTTGTCTGAAGAGATTCCAGGTTCCAGTTGAGCCTCTAAGATGTTTCCTACCAGGTCACATCTCAATCGATGGTATTCAGTGGTCTTCAGTGGTCTTCAGTCTGGGTCCCACACCCCCAGACTCACTAACAGCTGCGTACCCTGGGCCATGGTCTCAGTTACCCTCATGTTTCAGGCCAACCACAGACGGACTCTATGCAGACCAAGTCTTTCCTTTGTGCTACCTCCAACCAAGCACTTTGCTCTCCAACGTGTCCCTTTCTGTTGTTGGCTATATATTTCTCTAGACTGTATATACGTCTTTTGGTTGCGCTTTATTCCTGATATCTCTACTATTTTTTTTTTTTCCCCACTCCCAGGCGCGTGGCCCTGGCGGGCGCGCGGCCCCGGCGGGCGCATGGACGTGGCGCACCCATAATTTCTTTGTACATGTACAATGACAATAAAAAGCAATTCTATTCTTAATCCTGACTCGCAGTCACTTCAGTCACTTGCTTCCTGTGGTCTCTAGCTGCCACATCGCTACATCGTGTGTACATAGCTTTAGAGTATAACTTTATAGCACTCTATACAAGAGACATACAAACAAACATCACACACGTACCTGCCGCGGTCATTGAGTGCAAACACCAGTAAAAAGCCTTCTCCAGACCGCATGTACTGCTCCCTCATCGCACCAAACTCCTCCTGACCTGCTGTATCCAAGACTGATGCACACAGAGACATGATCACATATACACATAAATACAAAACATACATAGTATTCACAGACATACACTATATTATTGCCAAAAGTATTCACTCACCCATCCAAATCATTGGTACAATCACTTCTACAGCCTCAGGTGTATAAAACCCAACATGCTGAGCACTTCTACGGACACTTTGTGAAAGGATGGGTTGCTCTCAGGAGTTCACTGAATTTCACCGTGATTTAAACACTTTGAAGCAACTGTTGTGTGTGTGTGTATATATATATATATATATATATATATATATATATATATATATATATATATAACTGGCGCTGTAGAAAAGACATTGAACTGAACTGAAGTGCAGTGGTGAAATTTTCTGGCTGCTAAATGTTCTACAGTGACGTGGTATTATAGTGTGATGGCTGCAGTTACAGCCACACGTGGGAATATCTGCCAAACAGTGTAGAGGCTTACACGTAACACTACACCTACACTTTTCTTTCTTTAAATACAGGATTTAATTTACAGGATAATAAAGAATTTGTTTTGATTTAGAACTAATGTACATACAGAACACTGCATTCTAAAACAAGTGTGCACATTCTAGTTTACACTGTTGTGTCTTTATGATTTAATCTGTCTTTGTTTGCTCAGTTACCTCAGCTGCTCCCAGTCCCTCAGTGATGAGCTAATAGGTGGAAAATGGTAAATGGCCTGCATTTGTATAGCGCTTTTCTAGTCCCTAAGGACCCCAAAGCGCTTCACACTACATTCAGTCATTCACACACACATTCACACACTGGTGATGGCAGCTACATTGTAGCCACAGCCACCCTGGGGCGCACTGACAGAGGCGAGGCTGCCGGACACTGGTGCCACCGGGCCCTCTGACCACCACCAGTAGGCAAACACGGGGTTAGTATCTTGCCCAAGGATAGTTGGCATGCAGCCAGGAGGCAGCCTGGGATCGAACCACCGACCTTCTGATTAGTGGCTGACCTGCTCTGCCACCTGAGCTACAGCCACCACCAGGGGCGGAAAAGGGGCGGAGCAAGCGTATATGGAGACCTGCAAATTGGGCCATACCACAACTCTGGATCATGGGGGGGGGATGGGATTTGTTATGTTAGTTTCAGTTGGGTATTTGTGTGTTCTACCCCTTTTTGCGTTTTGTGGGCTGATCAGCCACTATTTAAGTTTCACCTGTGTCTCATTTAGGAAGGTCAGCAACTCAGTCACAAAGTGGTGAGTCAGAGCAGGGTCAGCAGATGAGGCCCAACTGCTACAGACCTCCAAACTTCATGTGGCCTTCAGATTAGCTCAAGAACAGCACATACAGAGCTTCATGGAACGGGTGAGCAACTGCATCCAAGCCTTACATCACCAAGCACATTACAAAATGTGGGATGCAGTGGTATTAAAGCACGCCACTACTGGACTCTAGAGCAGTGGAGACATGTTCTCTGCAATGACTAATCTGGCAAACATATGAATAAGTCCTGGTTTGGTGGTTACCAGGAGAGCATTACTTAGACTGCATTGTGCCACATGCAAAGTTCGGTGGACTACAGTGTAGGGTTGTTTTTAGAAGCTGGGCTCAGCCCCTTCGTTCCAGTGATCTTAATCCTTCAGCATACCAAGACATTTTGGACAACTTCATGCTCGCAACTTTGTGGGAACAGGTGACAATGGCCCCTCCCAGGGCTGTGCGATATGACCAAAATCTCATATCCCGATATAAAACCTCCATCGTCCCGGTAACGATATAAATCACAAAAAAAATCATATTTTCTGTAAATTCTGTGAATCTCGGGTAAGTGAAGTGTTTCCAGCTGGGCGCCGTGTACCCGGAGTCGAGTGTTTTAACCGATGCATGAAACGACACATTTTTAGACACAGGTTGTAACGGACGCCGTTTTCTTTGTGAGTATTTATTACACGGCGTGCTGCGGGAAAAAGCCTGTTCTAACGTTTGAGTCTAAGCTTTATTTTTTAGCACCCGGCGGCTCTTTTTTACTTCTCATCCGTAAACACTCTGCATACTTTTTCATGTGATTGCGTTTATTTTGAAAAGTCTCAACAGGATCTTGAGCTTTATTGTGAAAGGTTTATGTGGAAAATAAACAAGCGGACATGCGATGGTTTTACCGTCGTTGTTGCTAACGACAACGCATAAAAACAGGCGCTTGTCCGTCCGTAGTGTGGTTATATTAAATATAAGAGAAAGAGAACTTTAAGAAATGAGTACAGCCACTACAGTGACCATCAGAACCATGAATATTGCCGTAAACAGTTTATTTTGCAACACCACGAAACAAACGATAGCGTAAAATGAAACGATAGATGTTTTCATATTGTCAGATACATATCGTTATATCGAACAGCCCTAGCCCCTCCCCATTCCAAGATGACTATGCACCAGTCACAAAGCAAGTTATTGCATTACATGGATGGAAGAACGTGACTGGCCTGCAAAGAGTCCTGACCTCAATGCGAGGGAACACCTTTGGGATGAATTAGCAGAGACTGTGAGCCAACATCAGTGTCTGACCTCACAAATGTGCTTCAGGAGCAACGGTCAAAGATTCCCATGAACACACTCCTAACCCTTGTGGAAAGCCTTCCTGTAGCCGCTAACGGTGAGCCGACATCATATTAAACCCATGGATTAGGAATAGGATGTCCCCCAACTCCGTACACATGTGTAGACAGACTAGCAAATAATTTTGCTAATATAGTGTACACATGTCTTGATGCACACTCAATCATCCAGGTAAATAAGTCTGAAAAGGTTGATTCTGTTCATCTGGATGTTTTCAGTGTGCGAAACGTTTCGTCATCATCCAGCTGACGTCTTCAGTCTCAGCTGACTGCAGGTTTCCAACCTTATAAACACCTGGATGAAAACCACCACTGAAAACGTCCAGATGAACAGAATCAACCTTTTCCAAATATAGTGTATACATGGTGACCTATACTGCTAACAGAACATCTGTAACATTAAGCTGAAGTTTCACTTGTTCTGTGTCATAAAAATCACCCACTAAGGAAACAAGTTTTTTCTTAGTGGTTTCACTAAAACCGATTCTCTACTGTTGCATTCACCAAAAAAATCACTAAACTGTATCAATTAGGGTAAGTGTGATGTTTGTGAAGGGTGAGGAAGAGTCTTACAAACAGCACCTCTGCTGCGTCTGATGATTCACAAATAAGTGGTGAAAGAACAGCGTGGCCCAGCACACCACCCTGACAGCACCAGCCCACTAACAAGTCCTAACAAGGGAAATGAAACATCCAGAGAGCAAACACACTGCCTGTATCACATCACAATGTAACACACCCTTTGTTTTCACACAAAGCTTTTTCCAAACCCTGCAATTACTCTGACACTGTGTGAATTAGGACATGTATATCTCCAGTGTAATGTCTTACTGTCAAGCCGGGTCTCCTTTCCATCCACGGTACAGATCTTGGTGTAGGAGTCTTCAATGGTGGGGTCGTAGTCGGACACAAAGTACGACTGTGGAACACACTCTGAGTTATTAACATCAACACTACACTGTGAACAGCTTGGCTTGTTTTACACCTCTCATAACCAAGCCTAGTGCCTAACAGGCATTTATTTATATTACTCACAGCTGGCGAGAACAAAAGTGATGCAGCAAAAATGATGAAAAGTGCCCAGAGAATTATTACGTTTAGACTGAATATGTAACCACGTCAGTACTTCTCCTTCAGTGTACTCTATAATCCACTATTTACTGCTACAGTGCTCAGTGACTGTACTACAGCCGTTCATTAGGCAGCCAGTTTAATGCAGACCTTTCTGTGTTAAACAGAGTGCAACAAAAGCTTGCCCGAGGTAATGAAGAAACTTACCATACAGTGTGGAAGCAGAAGCACCGACTCAGAACGGAACAATTCCCAGCGACACATTAACAGAACCGGGGTGGAAGGTAACCAACTTACTGAAGTGCACTGCTAACATGTTTAGAGTTTAAGTATTTAAAAATATTTCAAATGGAAATCTACTGTCACACTATACTGTGTTTCATAGATAACCCCTGTTTCTTTCTCCACCTACTCTCCTGTATGATCAGGAACTGAGCAACCTAAACTTGGCACTCCTGCTCAACTTTGTCCCTGGAGGTTGTGACATCACGACGTTCCCCAGCCATCATCTAACAGTAACCTGTCATTTATACCCAGGAAAGTTTACATCCTTCTGTTACCTCCCTCAGTACATCAGTTTACCAACACCAGGCTAAACACTGTTGCAGCAGTCAAGCACCATCAAGTACAGATACACAAGTTAAATATGCGCAGCTGGGCCAAGGTGGTTTCAGATGCGTAACTAAAGTCTTGACTGCTTTTATTGTGATTCTAACAATGAATGACTTCATCTGGAGGGAGAAGCCTGCTGGTGTTTGTTTTAGTTTAACTGCTGCTCAACAGCTGAATAAGACTTTGGTGGTGAACCATTAACCACCAACAGCTCATCTGTTCCAAATGCAGGTCACTTGTTGAACCTTGACAAGGTTGAGTTCGTGGAAATAACCGCTCAATAACGACCCACCAGTGGATCGACCACCAGTGGATCGACGCATTAACCTACAGACAGGTCCACAGTGTGTTCTACACGTGTTGTGGAGTCAGTACCTGGATGAACTGGATGGTAAGGGCGCTCTTTCCCACTCCTCCTCCCCCCACAACCACCAGTTTGAATCTTTCCTCGTCTCCACTCATTTTCAGTCCGGACCAGAACCTCTCCGAGCTCACAGCAGGACCTCAGGGGCGCGTTAAATCCCGGTCTCGCAGCAAGCCTGCTAGCTGTAAGGAGACACCAACATGGACGGTTTTCAAAACTGAAGTTTGGTGTGCGAACGACGGACTCGGGGCCACACCTGTAAAGCAAAGTCCTGACGGAGTCCCACTGTCCACGCAGCACAATAACACGCACCGACGGGTCTGCTTTGAGTTGGGCCTTACAGCGGGACTGTAGCAGATCGCCGTCGCCTTTTCTTTTCTTCTTTCGCCTCTTTTCTCGTCGGCCTCCAGTCAGCTTCTGGGCGGAACTGCTTCCTCTTTTCTCTTTCCTCAAGAAACTACAGCAGCAACTACATCACACTGATGTCAGAGGCGGCGGTGGCTTTCCCCACGCGAGGACAAACACACGGCAGCCTTCGTCTGCTGCAAATTAAAAACTACTCTGAAACTAATCTTTCGGGTGTCAGCTTCCTTATTCGGTCACCGGAGCATCCGTGACATCATCATTCCTACCTAACAGACGTGCCCGTGCAGCGTGAGAACTTACGACACTGATTAAACGGATGTGAAACTTTGTACAAGATGTTATTCGCCCTTTGAAACGGAACCAAACTGCTTTAATAACACAATGAAGCATCTGAAATTCCAGCGTGGAAAATCCCGAAGGTGTGTTACGGCAAAGTAAAAACGCAGTGAAGTGATACTGCTGCAGCTTCACAATGAAAACGGCCTGAAGCAAAGCAGCAACACAACTAAATAGGACATGCTCAATGGTTGCAGTGTTGTTAAAGATGCACAAAGAAGCAACAGCTGAGGGCGCTGAGGTAAAGACCTGGCAGGAAACGGATTTGCACTATGTTAGTTCGCCCAGTTATTTGTGAGCCTCTCAAAATGGGAACTTGTATAAAAGTGGATGCAGTTCCTGTTCACACTACACTTTTGTTAAAGCCCTCGAATGCAAGCTGAAAGTCTGCCCTTTATCCACATACTTGCTTTTAAACCCACTGTGGTCCGATCTGCTTTGACACGAATATTTGTCCAAATAGTTCTTTAGCAAACCTCCAGAGTCTTGGCTCACTGTGGCACTTCAAAGCACTGCATGCTTGTGTTTGTATGCAACCCTCTGCTTACTGGGTGGAGAGGCTGGCGAGTCCCTTCACACTGAGAAACAGGCAAACACACATGGTTAAAATGTCCTCTTTATTCGTCAGTAAATACATTACAAACCATTGTGGCAAAAGCCTTTAAACAACTACACTTAAAAACAACAGAAACAGGGATCGCTGTGCAATGATAAACAACAATATGATAAACAACAATATGATAAACAACAATATGATAAACGGGTGCTTTTTGTCTTTTCAGCTCATTTAGATTCAACTCTGCAACAAATAAATAAATAAATAAATAAATAGACATTGGTTCTTTCACTACACGTGCACATCAGCTGTGTAGTTTGGTTTCTTCTGACAAACATGCACAGATAACTCCTTCCACCTGCTTCCTTGTATCCTCAGCACCTGTAAGGCAGTGCGGGCTGTCCCATCTGCACAGGGTGCACAAAAACACCTCCTAGCAGTATCCTTTCCCCCCAACCCAGCAGCTTGTTGAGAGTGACGCTGAAAGGTGAGAGCAGGCCCTTTTCCTTGACCTCAGCTCTGCTGTGCTGGCTGACAGAGAGACGCTGCTTCCTGTGGATAGCCTCTGCCTGCCTGTAGGAGTCAGGGTAACTCTTCACCTCGGCGCTCTCGCCAATCTTCCTGCTCTCGACCATTTTTTCTTGTTGCCTCTCGTTTGCTGTGGAGGAAGGGCATATTCCCAAAGGGGTCAAAGAGAGGGTAAGGCTTTTACGTTTCTCTAAGAGAGAAGCAGAGCCTGATGGGAGTTGTAGTTGGGTGGCCTTTAGCGTTGGGTTGATGGGCTCACAGGGACGGGAAGCTGAAACCTCCGATGGTTTCTGGACAGGCTGCAGGTCACGATGGGGAGGCAACTCAGGAGCCCGCAGTTGCTGCTGCTTGTTGTCAGGGCTCTCTGACAGCCAGCGTCTCTGCTGGGCTTTGTCTTTGTGCTGAGCTGAGTCTGCGGTGACGCTCTTAGCTTGACAGTTACTGTTCTGACGGCTGTGAGAGAGGTTCACACTGTCGTTAGCAGGTGGCAGGCAACTGGCCAGCTGCTGGATGAGGAGGTCGTGGCCACGCGACTTTTGGCTCAGAGCACCCTGCAAGTGCTGCAGCTGACCCAGGAAGTTGAAGTTTGGGGAAATGGAGGGCCGGCGCTCTTTCACAAACCTTATAAGGGGACAGAAAGGATGTGGGTTATTGTTGCTAGTATTTCACACGTCACACTGAGTCTAGGTAGTACTCTGCAATGAGCTACAGGGACAGTTACCACAGTATTATAGACTGTACGACAATAAACAGGAATAACAGGTGAATAGATGCTCATTGGAGTGTACTGAATGTCTCGATAATGCTTATATAGAGTGCATACATACGCTAACTGAGAGGTTTTAGCAAGTGTTCAAGCTGCTATAATGTCTTGTAACTTCACAAAGCCTTCATGTTATTGATCAGGACTGACTACATCTGCTCGTTTCCTCTGACAAGCCTAAATGCATCGAGACTCAGAACAGTGGGACAAAGGAGATCTGTCAAGATTAAGACAGGTGCAGATTTACACAGCTGGGAAGGAAACAACTGCAGCCTGCAAGATAAACATTTCCAACAATTGCATGTAAATACTTTGTTAAGGCAGGAATATCTGGATCCTCTGATGTATATCAAAATATGGGTCTTTGAGAGGAGAAGTCCTAAAACATGACTTATGTATACTGGTTCCTTTAGAAAGGTGTGCATCCATTGTTCTCTGGAGTTGTTGACTGTTGTAGATAAAAGTGTGAATACCATGTGCTGTGGACTGTTTAGAGAAATGAAAAGTCTTTCATGGGTAAAAGTCTCCAACTGTCAAGACCACAAATACTTAAACTCATAAGCAGAGTTAACTTCATTTCACCGGAGTGGTGAAAGTGCCAGAAAACCTCTGATAGCTGCAAGTTAAATAACTCATGCTCAGCTTTAGAAAGGAAATCAGTAAGGCTTCTTCAGTGTTCTTATGTTATTTGACAAAGTCGAGCTCAGTCCCCTCTGCAGGATGAATTTGTGCTACTAGCCATACCTGTAAGCATGGTCCAGGTCCATTTCCAGACTGTACATGACATAGGCAACAGCCAGAGCTGGGGAGCGGGAGATTCCTGCTGCACAGTGCACCAGCACCGAAGCCCCCGATGACATGGCTACGTCTGAACACACAGTGCATAGTGACAGTCAGCCGAGCGGGACACAGAGCTGCTGTATTGGCTAAAGCTAACCACACTGCAAATTACATTTTTGAAAACAAAAATTCAATAATAAATATTTAAAAATTGAAAATAAATCTAAAAAACAACATCATGACTTGTGCATGAGGGTTCATAGCCTGCAGCTTCTATCGTATTGCCACTGCTAACTCAACTGACTGCATAGAGCCGTGAATGCAAACGTCTTGCACTGTCACAGAAGTAAAGCATTGTTCAAACACAATGATGACAACATGGTGAGTGTTTAGTGATCATGTGCATTAGAAATCTGAGGTAATCTTGTTCTATTGCTGTAACGTGAGAGTGAGGCCTTACCAATGAAATGCAGAGCCTGTGGGATCCAGGGCAGCAGGTTATCCCACAGAGAGTCATCGATAGGAATGCGGAGATACCTGGAACCAGGCAGGAAGGAGGGCTGGGGGCTACAGCGACTCACACTCAGCACATAGGAGATACCCAGCGAGGCCAGCTGGTCCTACACACACACACACACACACACACACACACACACACACACACACACACGCTTTGTTTCTGCTGTACGAGAGTTCACAGTGAAACTTGGCTGTCTGTGCTCTACCTCACATATAAACTGTGATCGTCTCTGTGTACATATTAATAATGTTGGTAATTGTTTAGAGCACTTTTAACTTTATACTTCACTGTTTTTTTAATTTGTTACAAATTAAAGAATCACTCAAAGTGCTTAAGAAAAATATTTCACACGTAATTTGTGAAATATTTGAATTGTTTAAAAATAAGGTAATATAATAATATTGCACATGAAGTAATGATCTGCTCAGTAGGCAACAGATTTACGTGAGCATGCGCAGCTGTAAGTGCTTGTTATTTAATGTCCACATCAGCCACGCGTGTGCTGCTGTGCTGTGTGAGAGCATTGCACAGGAGCTGTTATTGCGACATTATGTCTTTGATAGCGACAGCACGGGTCCTCTTCCTACCTGCGTCACGTCGCTCTCTGCTCCGAGGTAGAGCTGCGGTAGGATGACGGACAGCGGGGGCCGCTCCATCTCTCTGTCCCGAGACAAGACCATACCTGCAGCACCACAGGCGACACCCGTAGGAAAGAAATCCGCTGCGTGAAACGTCCTGTGACCAGTTCTTAGAAGACAAACATTCAAACAGTGTGCGTTTCCTCTTTTGCACGACGGTGCATCCGTGCTGTATCCACGCCGTACTTACTGAGGTGTCAGCTGCTGCGCTGCAGCGAGGTCCTCCTTCCTCCTCACTGTGTTTCTCACACTGGATTCTCAACGATGAGCTCATCAACTTTCCAACAATAGATCTGGACTGGATGATGTCATTTTCAGCCAATCACTGCGCCGCCGCACTTTCACACGCGCAGACGCAGCTGTCCGTGGGGCCGCCTCAGCAGCACAGACACCAGTGTGAGTGCTGCAGCACATGACGTTCACTCCAGTCACATCTGGCCTGTGTATTTACTGCAGTAGCGGCTTTGACCTCCTGTTTGTGTTACTGCTGCTGTAGTGGAGCAACCGTGACCCACATGATGTCCCTGAGGACGCACAAAGTATCCTGACAGTGCAACACATCTTACTGCACATGAGACTGAAAGGCTTTGATGGCGGATAACCAGCCGAGGTTTGCCTGTCCGCATGCTGCTAACTGCTTCCCCCTCTGGTGTTAACCTGCATTCTTCTACTCTTTACTACCTTTCTATGCTAATTTAAACCATGCGGATTGGTTTGCAGCATTTGATGGTTCTGCACAGCATCTTAGCTGTTCCTGGTCTGCACTCTGTGCCCTGAAGATGTGCAGGTTCCTAATACTACTAAGACCTAAGATCTCCTCACGTTGTGAAAGGTATCCCAGCTTGCATCCTATTACTACACTGAACCGTCTCTGGAGCATCCTTTGCACAACCAGCCTGAAACGTGGATCCTGTTGACAGCCTCCCTGTGTCCTGTAGATCTACCTTTTCTAGCTACTGATAAGATTTCTTGATGTCAGGCACTTCTCCCGTCTGTCATCATCTTCATCGTGATTGCCCTGCAAGATACTCGGGTACTTGTAGCTGTCCTGTATACCCACTTACTTTTGCTTCTGGCAACTCTAATCCTCCAGCCTGGATCCCATTTCCTTGCTTTGCCGAACATTTCTGCACGTAGACCCAGGGTAAGTAAGTTACTGCTGTCAATGAGCTTGATGTCAAACATGTACAGAGTAGGTTTATCAGCTCTTCGGGGTGACCTCTCAGTAACCAGGAAACGGGCAGACCATCACAGACCCCTCACACCCTGGACACAGACTCTTTGACCTGCTGGCAGACGGTACAGAAGCCTGCAGACCAGGACCCCCCGACACAGGAAGTTTCTTTCCCCTCGCCGTCTCCCTCCTAAACAGTTGAACTGTCACACTGCTAGACTGCAACTGCACCTTATGCAGACTCCGTGGTATTCATTTCTGTAATCCTGTATATTTGCGTGTGTGTACCGTGTCGTTTACATATTGTTGTTTTACATTGTTGTGCTTGAGAGACACCATCGATCAGAACCAAACTCCTTGTGTTTGCGCATACACCTGGCCAATAATCGTGATTGTGTGATGAGGGGACTGACACCTTTGCAGAATAGCAGTTACGGGTGACTTGTGGAACTTTCTACCATCGACAGGAGAGGTCCAAGGTGAAAATCACTGCTGACCAAAATCAATGCAAAAGCTTCTCTCACATCTGCCAAAAAATAAAATGAATAAATATGTTGATCCCCAAGAATTTAGGGAAAACATTCCTGAGGACTGAGACAATCACACAAATGCCCTGGTTCCTTCTCCATGGCTTGGGTATGGCTTCAGTCTCAGGGATGAGTCTGGCTACAAAGCCCACTGCCTTCTCACTCAGAAATCCCTCTACCTCCATATGGATTTGGACCAGTTGGCTTTCCACCCAGACTTCTTGCTTACTCTGGACGTCCATTCATGAGCTGCTCCTCATGAACGGAGGAAGATGATGGAAGTAATCCCCAAAAGTTGATTCTGTTCATCAGGACGTTTTCAGTGGAGAAACGTTTCATCATCATCATCATCATCATCATCATCATCAGGTGGCTTCTTCAGTCTCAGCTGACTGCAGGTTTCAACCTTAGAAACAGGACATTTGCACAATGACTGAAACCAGCCCACTGAGCAATGTGAGCTCAGTTCCTTTGCATGTTAATGATCAAGGAACTGAGCTCACAGCCAGAATCAGCTGTTGGGGATTTACTTAGCTGGATGAATGAGCATGAAGAAGATGAAGTAATCCTTCCGTTTTCTTAACATTTCCATCATGTCTGCAATCAGTGTATAAAGATATGTCCTTCTCTCCCACCTCAGTGTCCAGTCTCATACAGCCGTCAGTACTTTGTCCCATCTCTGCATGTGCACTGTTGGCCAGCAGCACCACAGGTGATTGTTGATTGGCTGCAGCTCAGGCAGGTAGATCAGGTGATCTCATCATCACTTTAATCCCACTCCAGTCTGAATCCCAGGTTGCTTTCTGATGCAGAGTGTGAATGCTAGAGAGCGTTCAGGCGTTTAAAAACCAAAACAAACTGATCTGCATGTTACGTCAGGACCCTCCCCATTTATCCGGGCATGTGCAGACACTAGCAGCGCACTGGCTTGTGGCCCCCTGTGCCTGGGTTCCTTTCATATAGGAAGACTGTGTCAGTGTGACGAGACAGGAAGCATCAGTTTGGATATATATGGCATAATTTTACTTCACATTTTTTCATTACAGAGTAAATCTTGTAATCTAACACAGGTATTGGACAGGTTCCTAACACCAATATATGAGGCTGCATTAGCTAGTGGATACTGCATAGACACGCACACAAACTCATGTACACACACGCACAGAATGACAAAATCACTACGTTTTCCACTACAAAGTTCTATGTCCTGTGATTGCTGTGCAGCCACAGAAGATTATGTGACCATGTATTAGAAATGTCTTTAGGCTCTTTTTCTTACCTGGTTACACACACACACACACACACACACACACGCACACACCAGTTGTGTTGGACATCTGGGTGTCTAACATTCTGTACTCCGGGAACATCAGTGCTGATTATGACACAACAGCCGGGACGAGTTGTGGATTTCAGAGATCCACAGCTGGATATGAGCAACTTCTGAATATCAGCTGTTTGTGTAAACACCAGATTTATTCTATAACGTTAAGCTGACCAGACTGAAATCTGTGTCGCAGCTGGGATGTTGCTACGTGTGTAGAGAGCTTCTCTGTCCCAGCACAAACTTTGGGATCCACGAGGTAAATTTGATGCATCCATGTATGTTTACTTCAATCCCAATTAAGGCGGTGCATTTCTCTGGAGAATAAAACAAAAGAAAGCCAAAGCGGCACGGCTGCAGCAGCCCACACCACAGTCCCTGTTTGGACTGGTCTTATCCACAAGCCCACCGTTGCACGGCGCTTCTTCAGCGGTGGGGAAACAGGTAGCCAGTTCTCTGTCTTGGAAAACTAAAGCGTGGTGTTCAAACACCTTTTGAAAAAGATTTGGTCTCATCTGTGGGGGCGTGATTTTACTTTGAGACGAGCTTTGAAAAAACAAGCTTCAGTCGTACAGGAGTCAAATGAAAACTGTGCACACCTGGCAGGCTGCTGGCCTCCCCAAGCTTTCAATCAAAACCTGAACCACGTTCAAGGAGATGGATGGGTCGCTGCTGGTCTGGTCACCGATTATCTGCAGTCTTCACTTTGTTCACGATGGATGAAATGATCAGCATCTAAACGAGCTGATGGGAATGTCTGGGAAGCATTCAATTCATTTACCGACACATAAGTTCAATGAGAACATTGTGTGTGGGAAACGAACGGGGGAGGGATCGGAGGGGAGGAGCCTGTGCCTCAAAGGCCATCCCCAACACTTCAAGTGCTTCTTCAGGGGGAATGCTAGACCAGCTCACTGCCAGGTCCCACAGACTCAAGCAGAGGTTGGCAGGTGAGCAATCAGCAGGGTCTTCAAGGAATGTCCTATAAACGAATCGATGTCTCACACACAGAACACACAGCATTACTACTTCACACAGTCTGTATGGAGCAGAATGAGACCCCAGCCACAACCGTGGGACACATGCACTCTCTCTCCTGCTCTCTCTCACACACACACACACGCACACACACACACACACACACACTCTCCAGCTACACAGGTAAACCAACAAAAACAATAATGTAGCATTATGTTAATAAACAAGTAGAGGATGAACTAGAATCAGAATGTGGAACAGGAAGAATGACATTAATATTGCTGCTGCTGGCAGCGGCTGCTTTTCCCTTATGTAGGTTACACTCTTGGTTTTTTACTCTGATTCTCTGTTGGAGGAAGGAGGACAGGTGCGGCGGGTCTGAGGGAGAGGTCGCTGGTGGGGATGGTAGGAGTACTGGTCACATGGAGGCGTGGACTCTAGAACTGTTGGGCCAGCAGCTCACAGAGACGCTTTGACACAGTGTCTTTGCTGCAGCGCAGAGTCAGACGGTACATCTGCACACAGGAAGAGACAGAGTGAGCAAACAACAGGGAAGCACGGACCCAAGCGTCGCAGCCAGCAGTGCTTCTCACTTAGACGAGACTCGGGACCCTCTGTACCTGTACCTGTGCCTGTGCGTTCGGTTCCAGTCTCAGCAGGCAGCCAATTTGCTGGCCCTTGGTCTGGATCACTCCAGCACACACATAATTCTCTGGGTTGGGATCAATGTTGTCCAGCAGGGCTGTTCCCAGTCCCAGAAGCTACACAAACATCAGCAAACACAAAGAATCACAAACAGGAACAAGACAATCTGGGACTAGCAAAGGTCTATGAAGCCTCGGTCATCAACAGAGACCATCATAAACGCCTGCTTCACACCTGAACAGTAAGAATAGCCATGTGCAACCACGAGACAGCAGCTTTAGTGTTTGCCTTGACAAACGCATCAAACATGGTCCTACCTTGGCCTTCAGTACTTCAGTGTCCATGCTGTGGTTTGCCTTGAAAATCTTTTGTGCTTCTTGCTGAGGCCTAAGGAAAGACGCTCTACAGTTACACGTGATGGGAGAGGTGCAGCCCAGGGGAGTTCAAGCCTTTAAAGCCTGGACCACCAAACACTCGAGTGTTTAGCTTCTCATGAAATGAAAAATTCACAGTAACATATCACATCTGCTACATCAGCCATTAGCAAAGGTCTTCCTTACAAATGAACTGTGAACTTTCAGGGGAAAAGTCCCCAATGACACACGGGCTTAAAGCTGGTTCACATATAATGTCTACAGTCACGTGACCCCAGCTGTGCCAACTGATTAACAGCACCAGCAAGTGACTGACAAACTGTATTTCCCTGTTGTTGCATTACAAAAGCATCACCAGTGGAAAGGTGAAGCAGGACCAGAGACTCGGGGTGTAGTACCACCAGTCACAGGCACAATAAGGCTGATGGAAGAAACTGGAGCCACACAGTCAAATGTAAAAGCATGCAGAACGTGTACACACAAGTGTGCGAACGTCACGTGCTGCTCAGCTCTGCTCCAACACTTACTGGCTCAGCTGCTTCCAGCGCTGGAAGAAGTCACTGGAGGACATTTCAGTTGGCTGGAAGAACTTGTTGATGGTGACAGGAAGCTTGAGAGTCAGGTTCTGCAGAGCTCCTCCATACCTGCTCACAACACGCGCACACGCGCACACACACACACACACACACACACACACACACACACTTCAGTGGGTACGATTTATTTCTGGAGATTTTTGGATGACTAGATGCTCACAGCGGTTTCAGTCTTATCCATGACAGTGTTGGTTTAACAAAGTGGGTGCAAACACACTGTGACTGACGGGCTCCTCGAAACATCAACGCAGGGACGTGATCCAGCTCGCCACCGTTTGGGACTGATACACAAACCTACCTGAACTTGATGTTGAGCAGCGGGGCGTCACAGAAGTCAGTTATACACTCGATGTTGAGGACTTGTTGGATCTGGGCTCCTCCTTCTACCAGTGGTTCCACTGGTTTGCTCTGAACATTCAGCTGTGTTTAGTTGTCAAGAACCAAACAAACAGACCTGCAACTCTGTGCAGCGCACACACTGGTTTACAGAGTCGCTGTAGCCTCGTGTTATGTTATCATGACCAGTGTGTTCACACTGGTCATGATAACGTAACATCAACATCCTGGGAGCTTTGGATGTTTCTACAACTACGACTGAGTAACTGTTGAAAGGATATGAGCCTGCAGTTCCCCGGGACAGCTGACTGTGGTGCTGAAGCTGGCAAACTGCACTGAGGTCTTGTTACCATAGAAGAGGTACATTCTCCCTGAGAAAGACACACACATTGTTTTAAGGAGCTTTCAATGATCGACTTGGATTGTGGCTTACGCAAAATAAATACAGTATCAGTACAGCAGGCCAGGCCCCACTCGATGGGCAATGACTGAAACTCTCACTGGCCTCAACAAGGTGGGAAACTGGTTTTCATGGAGCAGCCACGGTGGGAAACTTGATAAGATGGGATGTCTAACCTCACATGCAGTATATAAATCAGTACATGCATCTTTATCGTAACATCTACTGGTGTGGAATTCCCATTAGCATCAGGCTTTCAGAGAGCGCTGAGCCAGCACTGAACACCATAACCCCAGAGGTCCTCACCACTCAATCCCCACAGGGTCGCGTACTCAGCCCCCTGCTGGACACCAACCATCATTGTCAAGCATGCTGAGATGCTTCCTATGACAGAGAGCTCTGCACTTCCAATGCTGGTCTAATGCACAAACAGCAAATAAAGAGGCTTGAGCCCAGAGGACACCACTGTGCTCAGGCTCATCTCTGATGGAGATAAGACAGCGTACAGGAAGGAGGGAGACAATTTGTCCCGCTGGTGCTCAGCAAGTCACCTGAAAATGAACAAAAAACAAAAGATCTTATGGTGGACTTCAGACAGCTTTCTCCCCTCTCGTGATAAACAAGTCTGCTGCAGTCTCCACCTTCAGGTTTCTGCTAAACTCACAGCTGGACCCACAACACCAACTAGGGTGTTGGTGCCAGAGCCCAGCAGTGGCTGCACGTCCTCCCTGTCCTAAGGAAGAACAACCTGGAGCAGAAGCTGCTGCTGGCCTTCTACCAGTCCTCAGTAGAGAACATGCTGTCCTACTGCCTGGGTGTTTGGTATGCAGGGCCCTACTGAGGCCACATGGAAGGTAAGTAACACTGTCCAAAGAAATCACTGGCCTCCATCTGCCACCCCTGGAGGCCATTGCTAGCTCCTCCTGTCTCAGGAAACCCAGCGTCATCACAGGAGACCCCTTACATCCCACCACCACCTGTTTGACTACTGCCTTCATGACGGTGCCCCTGGTCATTTAGACCCCACACCTCCAGACTCTCAAACACCTTCTTCTCTGGCGACATTCAGCAAACAATGCCATGTTTGTGCTTTCTTAATGCCAGAGGTTTTGATTTCTGCAGCAGGTTGGCAGCTTTTGTGCACCATACACTAGGGCTGGGCGATATGGCCTAAAATTCATATCACGGTATAATTTGAAGCACGTGCGGTAACGATATATATCACGATATATTCTTTTCTTCTGTATAACCCATTTTCCACACTTAAAATCCTTTAATTTTCTCAAAAATCGAGAGTGTGCCTTATGTATGACTTCTGGTTGTGCTTACTGACCTCGAACCGATTTTGGCTGCAGAAATCTGTTAAAAATGTTTTAGTACAGCTTTGGTAAGCTGCACTGCTTGATGGATTGTCAGAGCATTACGGCTGCCGTAGTGAGGAGCTACGCGGAGTAATCTGGGTGCTAAACTCCGTCAGCTTCAGGTCCCAAAGTCAAACGAACACTGAGAGTTAAAAACGGTCTGAATTCTTTCACCTATAATAAAATCATCAGCATTGCTGCTTTGCCAGGTGCAACAATTAAGTTTTACATCCATGAAAACAGAATTTACTACATTTAACGGAGTTAGAACTTAGCGGAAGTTAGCTCGCTAGTTTCCACCTAAACATTTCATAGCATGTTCTGACTGAGATTTCTGAAACTAATTCAAACGTACAGCTCTGCTGTCACTTCCAACATAAATGAAGACAGGAAACTAAACAGCAGTGGCGTTTGCAGGGTTACTGAAGTTGGACTACCTGGTATATAATGTTGTGCTACGTGACTGCTAGCGACACAGCTATGTTAGCATAACATTAGCACAGTGAAGCTGCAGGATGAAGCCAACTTTTTTTCCACTCGATAAAAGTTAACGTGAGGGATTCTGGTGGTCAGGGACAAATGCAATCGCATAGCAGGATGCTGTACACGGGCCAAACTCCAGTCAGGAGAACAACTGAGATAATCCATCCACAATACGAGGTTAGTTATTAATATACTGCAACAACATGGGAATAGAGCAGCTGCCAGAGAATTCAACATTAATGAATCAATGTTACGGAAGTGGAGGAAGCGCAGTTTTTGGCTTTCCCCATATTTCAACAGTGCTTCATCTCTTTGCTGTGACTGTCGCCCGCCATCATTTGCAGATGATAATGGTTTTAGCCGCTGCGATGCTTTCGACCAAAACAGGCGCAGCTTGATGACATCATCAACATGCGGTAGAGCGGTATAGTCAAAATCTCTATCGTTGGCCAAATTTATATCGTTTATATCGCCCACCCCTACCATACAGCTCTGCACCCTGTGACCCTGGTCTTCCACTTTGTGGATGAGATCCTGGGGCTCCTGATCGTGCAAGATCTAGGAGGGAAAAACTCCTACTCACAATCTAGCTCGCTGCAGCAGTAATTCAAGTTCAGTGTGGATTCTTTCATAGATGTTGGTAAAGGCAGACTGAATTGATCTCATGTTGTCTGTGTGAGTGTGGCACTGAGACTGAAAACCCTTCATGAATGAACAGGTGTGGCTCAGTACTTTGTCCGTGCAGTTCATAATCTCAAACTGTAAAATACTGGCAGCCTCCTGCAGCAGAGGCACCTGTGGCATACATTTGAAAATCTCTGCCTTTGAATTTGAGGTTGAGATCAGTGAGACTCACACTCACTCACTGCCTCCCCAGCAGGGTGATGACACCTCATAGCTTTTTACAGCTGAGGGGTGAGAGCTACACCACAATATAGCCATTCAAATATAATGAATTACTTGCTAAATCACACATGTATTGGTAGGAAAAGGTATAAGAAGTAAGCAGAAAACCCCCAATGTAATACTCACCCAGATTCTGACGATACTCTGACTTGATGCCGATCTGCAGCAGCTGATTCTCAAACAAAACTCCATTGTTTTTGCACACAAACCTGGGAGGGAGAAGACGAACAGTGAAATGACAAGAACAACATCCCTGCAGCTATTTGACAAAATTGGTCCTACTTAGATAATCAGTTATACAGTATTGTGCAAAAGCCTCTTTCTTATTTAAAATTGGAAAGAGATCTACTGATGGTACTTCTCAGCAACAACACGCAGCCCCAAACCATTAGAGCCTCCACTAGTTTAAAGAAGACGCTCTCTTTTCTACCTCTCTCCTGAGAACCCCGTATACACTGAGGACGATTTGAACCACAAACTTCCTGCTGCTACTGACATTCAGTCCAGTACTGGTAACTCGTTGGTGTAGAAATCCTATTTTATGCCTGTCAAACTGCTGTCTTTGGCATTTTTCATAGGCAACATACTTGCAACAAGATAAAACCTAAGTCATGTGTACACAACATCAATCATAGGTTAATGTTAAAGAAGCAAAATCAAAATGTTCCTGTGAAAATGTTAGATGCAAGGAGTGGAAAGGAATGCTGCTAATGTCCACAGACAAACTTCCACAGGCCTTTAGAGACACCAAGTGGAAAAACCCAAAACAAACAAACACTATAAAGAGCTGGGGTTGGTTCAAGGCTTTTGCACAGTACTGTATCCTAATTTTGATATTTAGCAAGTAATTGACTCACCTCTGTGGGTGCACTGATCTGTTAGCCACTGCTTTAATGTCAACATTCATCAAGTCACATAGATAGAATAAGACGGGATCAGATCTAACTTGGTTCCTTCAGTGAACACACATACAGCACATATACGTTGGGATATCATGGCCCGGTGTGTTACGGCTGATGAGACCTCTACTCCTCCAAGAACTTTATAGATCCAGTGATTTCAAACGGGAGTCACAAGCAACATCAGACAGTGAATGTTCCCCTGAGGGAAAGCAGATCCCACAGGGTGTGCCCTCCATTCCCTCACCAGGAAGCATGGCTGGCTGTTGGAGAAAGATGAACACTGCACTACAGCAGCAGAGTGAGGCCCCTTTAACACAGGAGAAGGGAACATGTCCCACCCTGCCTCCAAGAGACCACTGTTGAATTTCCCATCCTACGACATGCTGGGCCCTCAAATGCTCACCTTTAACAGTGAACGTGGCCCGACAGTGATCACATAGGCCATCGTGCCCAACAATCAGAACATCGTTTGCAAATGCAGACAGCACCCCAGCTTAACTGAGAGCGGCGGCGATGAAATGCAGCACTCCGTGCTCAGACTTTTGACGCTGGCCTAGAACTGCAATCGGTAACCTGTAGCAACAGTTCGCAGCAACCACGGAGAGGAGGCACAAGCTGAGGCAGGTGAGCAACCAGCAGAACCCAGTGTGTCTGCAGGAAATGCATCACCTGCTTAGTTTAGTTTGGTTTAGACTGGGAGAGGAGAGGGTCCTGCCGTGCGACAGGAGTCCACAAGCATCTTTTTAGGGTCGAGTGCCGGAGCTTGTGATTAAGGCTTCAGGCCCAGTCAACTGTCTCCTAGCATAGACATCCACCAGGCAGAAGGGGCATGCCATCCAAAGAGAAACCCCACCTCTGAGGACAGGGGCGAACAGTCACCTCCTGGCCGGGGATGTCCTACCGCGAGGACGCCCCAGTGTAGACCCAGTACACACTGGAGAAATGACATCTATGGGCTGCTCTGGGAAACGATTCACGTTAACCCCGAGGACGTGGCTGGAGAGAGGCAGGTCTGAGCTACCCTTCTTAAGCTGCTGCCCCTGCACACAGCCGAGTGGTGTTACCAGTTACTGAAGAATGTGATTAATGGTTTCAAATGCCTTTGTTAAGACAGTTTTTGACATTATCCATTAAATGGTTCTCAAATTCAGTGCAATATTGGAGCGTTCTTAGCTTTACACGAGTCGGTCAAACTTTTTTCCCTCGTTTAGTCGACTAAGAAATGAGTCACCAGGAACATCTCTGGTATTGGTACACACCAGGTGTGTGAGACGACAGCAGAGATGACTAACAATAGCTAGCTAGCCCAGCTCGGCAGAGGGGTTCTGCTCCTCAGTGAGAACAGCCTAAGAACCGGCGACAAGTGATATATGTGCAGGCAGAGCCACACATGCGTCACTACAGGCATTAAAGAATATCCCATACTATATGCACTGTACCAAGTGAATCGCCTGAACGGGAACCACATATGTGTTAACCAAACAGTTACAAACTGTCAGTGTGTTATGTGTTCTGCCACAGCTGAAAAATGTTCAAAAAGACAGAAATAACCAAAGAATCTTTTACAGGTTACCCTGACAAACGAAGGGGAATCAAATTAAACCGTTATTTTAAATATTGGAACTGGATCAGTACACAAGTGGCACTGTATGAATGATGTAATCAGAACTCTGTATTCAAATATACAGAATCCACACTGGAAAGTGGTATGAATCAGACTTAGTAGGGCCTCTAATGTACATGCTTTTTAAAAACAGCAGCAGAACTATGTAGAGCTGATATTTTAATTAAGTGTGAGGACTCTTTTTGACAAGGAATCAAACAATTTTATGCCGAGCTACAGCATGAAAATGTTTAGACACAGAAGAAGCTTACTTGTTAAGAAGTTCATCTGCCTCAGACAGAGGAGGAGCAGGATCCTCAGAGGGAGGAGCAGAGCTGGGAGGCCACAGGACAGGGCAAGGATGCAGGGACAGCCCAAGAACAAAGCAGGGATGAAGCAGATAGGCAACAGGACAAATAAGGAATGAATGGGTAAGAGTGGAAATGGGAAATGAGAGCAACTCATTCAACACAGTAAACAGGAACGGTGTGATGAAAATTGGCAACAAGATAAGATAAAGTAAAATGCAGAGCTGGTTAGTACAAGCACTTCACAGGTGAATGATACACACAGTGCAGAGTTCACCATGCACTCTGAATGTGCATCTGTGGTACAATACTCACACAGGCCCACATCGAATAGCTCTATACTCACTGCTTAACACACGGGCCCACCACTAAAGAAATAAGCAGGGCTTCAAGTAACGTTAAAGAAAACTAGGTGAACATCAGCACTAAACATGCATATTGTGCACATAAAATGTGATGCCATTAATGATGGTTTTAATGTGCGCACAATATTTGCCCCGCAGTTGCTAGACAGTGTTTCCATGTTTTTACAGTTGTAATGATCATCTACAGTCTGTTTAATGTTCTCCTACCAGTCAGGTCTGCTGCTGTGCACAAGCATTCTGGGGGGGTTAAAGGTTATTACCAATAAGGTGCATCAACCACAGCAAAATATGAGACACTGTGGATCAATGGAGACACAATGCATTTGACTAAGATATCAGCTTCTGCTCCACTGAAAAACAAACGGGTGTCTGAAAGAACGATGGTGCTCTTACCCATCCAAATAAACTGACGGCAAATATATTTATAGCCCTTTTCCACTGGTACCTACTGAGCTCGGCGCGACGCAACTCTACTCGGCTGCAGTCGTTTTCCATTACAATCGAGTACCAAGTGCAGAGTTTGTGTGCGACACAAACACAACACAAAGCGATGGTGTACCTGCTGTTGGTGTGTGGCCTTGCGGCTCGGGGACCACGTTTTGTGTCATTGTTGGGTTAAAATATGGAAGTTTTGTTTTTCATAAAGGAGTCGCTCTCTCTTATGACTCATTGTGCGACGCCACTTAGTGACCAGTTGGATCAATGCGACTCGACTGGTTTTCCATTACAACCCAGTAGTACCTTGTCTGCGTGCTTGTCGTCATAGTAACGTGTGTGCGCGTCCCACAACACAATTAATATGCAACAAAGGTGGACGTCGAAGCGAATGCATACCTGCTGCTGGGTCTGTAGCTTTTCGTCACACTCGGGGAACACGCCCTCGTTTTCTGTAGCCGTTCTGATTTTTGTGAAAGCAACGCCAAGCAGGTACCAAAAAGTACCTGCTACCAGGTACTGTGACCTAATGGAAAACCCTGCAAACCGTGCCGAGTCGATTCCAGTAGGTAGTAATGAAAAAGGGCTGTAGGTGCTAAAACAAAGTCCCTGGTACCACCTAATGGAAAAGCCTAAAGACCAAGTCGAGGTGAGCTGAGTACCGAAAAGGGCCGTGAGATACCCAGGGCTTCACAAACCTACAGGTTGAAAATAATATTAATAGTAAATGTAATAACAAAATCATCTTTTATAGATTAATCTGTAGCACTGTTATATTACTGTGACGCACCTGACAGGAGAAGCAGAGCAATAATTCAGGACCACAGCTCCGAGTGAGACCAGAAGCTTGATGGGATGGGCAGCAGCCAGACACCGGCAAGAAGCACTTTATCAGGACAGACTGACTGAACGAGTGTTTTTGCTGTGTGGTTTATTACAGAAGGAAAGCCCAGAAAAGAGGGCAGTGTGTTGTACTGACTACAGAGCTGTGGATCTGCTGCTCTCACTACTCCTGTGTGGACAGTGTTATATTGATCACCCACAATTTTAGACGAGCAACTACCAAATTGAATGCGTCCTTTGGCACTGTGTACGTGCCCTGTATGAAGCAGTGCAGACGGTTTACAGAGCACGTTCCCTGTAACGTGCTCCCTGCTGCTGCTACAAACCATGTGGCTGACAGCAGAAAAGTTTGCACTCAAAACAGCAAGTTTGACTAAGCTTCTTCACTTACGTGCAACAAGTCACCTCCTCAGTAACATACATGTTAAAGACATTTTCAATGAAAAA
Organism: Simochromis diagramma; assembly: GCF_900408965.1. Classification (NCBI taxonomy): domain Eukaryota; kingdom Metazoa; phylum Chordata; class Actinopteri; order Cichliformes; family Cichlidae; genus Simochromis; species Simochromis diagramma. The sequence goes on from NW_024386912.1 coordinate 125,251, forward strand.
AACAAAAAAAAAAACCCGAGTTGCATCTTTTTAGCCAGTTCTAATTTTGTAGGTTACTACTGGTCCCTTACTCCGAGTCACCAGAACCCTCCACCAATAGGGAATCGGAGGTCTCAGTGGGCTGTTCCAGATCTCTGTCAGTGTCAATCATGGTGAAGGACAGGAGAAGACACGCATCCGTATCAAAACACACAGATGTGTAACCGCACAAACAGACACACACACACACACACACAAACACAGGGGAATGGAGAGAAGGGAAAGAGAAAAAGACGAAAGACAGTCACATACATAGCAAGATTAAAAAAAGCAGACCTGCCAACCTTGAAGCTCATACCGAGTCCATCGTCTCCGTTTGCCACAGATCAGAAACGCTGCGATCCAACTGTGACTCGACTTCTTACGTTTCTTAAAGCTTTTTCTTAAAGATAGTGGGCTGACCCACTACGGATCATGTGCTCCATTTACATGAGCCAAAGCATGAAGGCGTGGCTTATTATCACCTGAGGTTGCAGGTGAAACAATTATGAGAGCCTGGCTCACACCATCATGTGCCCTGTTGAGATCACGTGACTGGGATAGTGAGTGGGGGTTGGAAGGGATCTCAGAACTGGATTATAGACGGCAGACGGCTGGTGTCGTAAGCCCCGCCCTCTGTTCAAAGATGGTCGTTCACAGTGGACATGCATGGCCTCTTTCAAACCATCTGCCTTCTCAGAATGTGAACCCTGGCACCCTTGGAAGAGTGACCTTTGACCTTTAGATGCCGATGTAGTCGAGCCTTGTGCTATCCAGGTGGCTCTTCTATGTTGTGCCATGTGTTTGTGGCACTCCTCGTGCGCTGCACTGCGTACAGCATGTTGCGTAGCTAGTGTTTGGGAGGTGTGTTTGTTGTCTGAGGGTGTGGCTGAGTTTGAAGTGCACTGGGATGCCTCCTGACTTTCTCTGCTAAACCTACATGACAATGTCCTTCCGCTGTCCTTCCGTTTCTCCCTCGTTAATGGCCGACCTCGTTTCTTGTCAGTCTTCTTTGATTTGATGGAGCCCCAGTTTGTGGACCTTATTGGTGAAGTCAGAGTTTTTGATGTAATGGGGTGTGTTCCTCACCATGGGAGCTGGGATGGTGGTGAGGTGCTTGGAAGCGTTGTAGGTGGCTGAGTATACACTGCTAATAATTGAGTGGGATGACTTCTTTGTGAACCCTAAAGGTCCAGCCACCCTTTCACTGAAACAGTTTCTGACAAGACTTCGCCAACGTGGACCAGCTAAAGGTCCAGATGCATCTTTCAGGGCTTTGCATTTGTTAAGGGTATGACTTTCTTTTATCTCCTACAGTTTTCTTGCTATACATTCAAAATAAAAACCCACTGCCTACGTCACACGCTACAGTTCAGCCTTATGATACCAATATACCTGCTGACAGTGCTGGTGCTTTTAATAGTTAGGAACACAACAGGTAATCATAGTATTTCACAGCACAATACATGTTATGGCCTGAGCAGTCAAAGAACGAACTTTTCTTTGAGAGCCAAACCTGAAGCAGTACATATTTACTCTTTGAGGAAACCTGCCAACTCCTCCAGGCCTCTTTACCTCGAGTGCCTGTGCTTTTATCTCATGCTATACCAATCGTTAACATCAACAGCGGCTCTCAAAGAAAAACCAGTCATCAACAAAGAGACGTTGGACCGCAGCATCAGATACAACATCCAACTACAAATGTCTTCAGGTTGGCAGGTCCATATAAGACAAAGAGAGCAAAGTAAGACAGAGTGACCGGTGACAACATGAACAGACTGTAACTACCTGCATAGTAGTTGAAAAGCACAAACACAGCTCCACAACCATCTTACATTCACCACACAGTAAAGAAACAGCAAAGTTTGCCAGTGATGTTTGAGACAGTCCAGTATGAGTCAGTCTTACAGTGTTGTTCCTTTTAGCTCTGCTGCACTTCAGTCATTTTTAACCTCCAGGTACATTCGTGCACAGAACAAACCTGCTTTCTAGCTGAAGCTAACTTTGTTCCACGCTCGGCCCTGCACTACGATGCAAACGTGCACCTTTGTCTGATCGGTGCAGTCTAAGCTGTTTCTATCTTATGACTGGTTCACCACTACACACAAATGAAGTTGTATGAAAACAGATGTTACTTTGAGCTGTTACTGTGATGTCCCACAATCACCACACACGAGTGTTTGTAATGTTAGTCCTAACGACCAAAGCTGATGATTATTCTTAGTTCACAGGGTGCTGACTTTGAGCAGCTGGTTTTAGTTTCATTTCCTTTTCACACAGCTCTGCAGGCTCACAGCTTCTGTACAGCCACCCATACTGGACTTGACTAAAAGCTTAGTTCAAGAGTTCATCAAGACATGAACTTTCACCTCAGGAAGCCGTCGTCATTCACAGCAGCAGAAGGTGCAGCAGGCCCTGAATCAGAGAACACGTCCACGAGTAGGCTGCCAGCATTGGTCTGAGCAGCACCGACGGGAGCAGCAGAGCGAATTCCCAGCAGGTCTGCTGATGGTGACGGGGTGGACTGGAAACCAGGAAAGTTGTATTAAATGGAAAACATGAGAAAAGCTGAGAGTTTTGCAAACAAAGACTAGAGAAAGCGTGCTTACAGCATTAGATGCAGCCATGGCTGCTGTGTCTGGGCCCCGGTCGGCCCCTCCATTCAACTCCCCAGCCTCCCGTTTGCTATCATCCAGCTCTGTCACAGAGACGGCTCCTGGGCCCTTCTTCTTCTTCAGCTTGGCCAGAATGGAAGACTCCCTCTCTGGAAAGGGAGGCATCTCCTCTAAGACAGTGGCCTGAAGGGGAAACGCATGTTGTGGGTTACCTTAGCCAAGCAGCCCTGACCATTAACATAATGTCGTTTTATCATTAGTGAGAACTAACCAAGACATCGGTGCTCGCAATCGAAGAAAGCTTGAGATACTCGACAGCACGCTGTTGCAGTTCCACATCAGAGTTGCGGATCTGGCTGTCACAGCGCAGCACCTCTTGGATGGTGGCCTTGGTCTCTGGGAACAGGTTGATAAACTTGATGTAGGCCGACAGCAGCAGTGCACGAGTGGGCACCGAGCACAGGTGGAACTTGGAATGAAGAAGGTTGAACTGGACCAGGGGGCTAGATGACAGGGAGACGGGCTTATTACCCAGCATTTCGACTGTCGACTTGTTACCTTATCAGATTAAAACCACCTTACCTGGAGCGTGGGTCACCAGCAATCAGGTTCCCAAACTCTCCAAGAATGTAGCCTCCTACTTTCACCATGTTCTCATGACAGGCAGGGGCTTGCAAAGCCTGGAACACACAAGGACTGCGTTTAGTGGTTTTCCTAAAACGGATCACTGAAACAACCTTCTTTAGGATTAAAGTATTTTTCGACTTTAGGCCACGTTTGCTCTTGCTCACATCTCCTTCAGTTCTTACTGTTGACATTCAGACGCTTGAGGACAACCACTGCTGTTGCAGACAAGATAAAAACACTACTATCACATATATGAATCAATTAACCAAAGGTAAACACACTCAAACCGTGGTGTGTGTGCTCCTGAGCAGCTATATTATTCATATATGAAAGTCTGAAGAGCCAAACCAGAGTGTGAGACTAATGTCCAAAAACAAAGTTTGAATGTAAAGAAGGAAAAACTCTTCTTAGTGAAACATCGGGCTGCAGAAGAGCCGTCCCAATAAAACGCTTCCGAACCATCTTCCAACTACAAGCTCTCTCTATTCACCTCCACAACATTTCGAGGGTTCATGAAGCAGTACCTCAAAGACCGTTTTGGCAGCGTAGCCTTGCACATCGTCTCGGTTGATGACAATCTGAATGACGCGGTACCACACCTCCTCGCTGACGTAGTCCCCAGCAATGCGAATGAGGTTGAGGATAGTGTCTACATACCAGGAGTAGTCCACGGCATATTTCTCTGCCAGTATGGCCACTTTCAGCACCTGAAACGGCACAGTCAAAACTGGTTCATCTGTTCAAAGCTGACAGAGTGGATCAGGACTCACCACTCACGTGTTTTCTTTAATGGTGCTAAGTGTTACCCCAGGCCTGGCATAAACAGCATTTGCTTGCACAGTGACTCACACCTACCATTTCCTCTCTGATGGAGTAATCTGCCGTTTCCAAGTAGCTGAGCATCTCCGCTACGATCTGTTTGGCGTTGCTGCGATCACACATGGCATACAACAGATCGGCCGCTCGCTGTCGCACACTCACGTCCCTCTCAGTCTGCAGAAGCACGGACAAACAATAAGAAGAGGAACACTGAGCGCCAACAGTCCGCTACACCAGTGATGGTGTGTGTCTTTGTGAAGGTAAGCATTCATTCTTAAATGTGAGGCGTCACCTTCAGGGCATTGATAACGGTCTCGATGTGTGTCTTGACCGCTTCGTGGGAAAACTCAGAGCTGGCCAGCGTACACATGCTCTCCAAAGCCAGGTAGCGCAGGTTCGTCTCTCTGTGCTGCAAGAACTGACCCAGCTGGTTGCAGGCTCGTACCAGGAGGTTTGGCTCGCTGAGTAGGAGACAGAAAAACTCCCTTCACTGACAGCCTGGTACAGTTCTGAGCAGCCAGTTAGCACAGAGTCATGGTTTGTGTCCGTTTTGGTTTTAAGGTGACGACTCGACCACCACGCTGCTGCTTCTAAGGTACTATAGACCAGCGGTGCCCAACCCCCGGGTCAGGGCCCGGTCCGTGAGTCGTTTGGTACCGGGCCGCGAGAGTTGAGGCTCCGCTGTGAAATTCATGGTTTTCAGGGTTTTTATCGTTAACTCTGTTCCCCTGGGTCTTTCCCGTGTTGTAGTTGTGCGTCTTATTTTGAAAGAAATATTTACGTGTTACCATAGCGACCAGAGAGCATTAAGGGGCAGAGAGGAGGACGTTACTCTCAGTGTTGTTGAAGCATTTGAGGAGCACGCTGCTAGCTCAGGTGGTAGAGCAGGTCATCCACTGATCGGAAGGTTGGTGGTTCGATTCCTGGCTTCCCCTAGTCTGCATGCCAAATATCCTTGGGCAAGATACTAACCCCAAATTGCTCTCCGATGCATCCATCGGAGTATGAATGTGTGTGAATGTTAGCTATGAAGCACTTAGAAAGATGTGATTGTGTGACTGGGTGAATGCACAGGTTGTGTGAAGCTTTGAGCGCTCAGATGAGTAGAAAAGCGCCATATAAGAACCAGTTCATTTACCCTTTACCAATAAAGTTACACAATTACTCAGTTAATTTGTTTATTATGATATTTACAAAATACCACAGTTTTTATCTTGGTCGTATTTATTTTGTCGTATTTATCCGCCTTAAAGGCCGGTCTGTGGTGCATTAAAGGCCGCTGCTGTAGACTATAGAGAACTGATGATTTTCACTCAGCACAGGCATCATCTTTAACTTCTACGTATGTAATGTTGTTAAATAACTGCGCAGAATAATATAAAACCTCTATGAATATACCATAAAGAAAGACTTAATCAGAATGTGGGGCTTTAAACCTGCTTCACACATACAGAGGACCAGACCATGACTGTACAGAGGTTCATCTACATATTTCTGTCTTACTATAAGAAGAAGAAGGGCAGTTCTAACAGTGTGCCATCCTTAGTAGTAGTAAATGTAAGAAATCTGTCAGCAGGGTTTAAATGAGAAGAAATCAGATTAACATTGTCCATTCAATGTTTTCTGAAGTGAAGAAGCTGCTTGGATGAGAAATGAAACATTCTGGGCTTTTCTATAGTACACTGTGGAAACTGTCATTTAATTGTTTATCTATTAATGAATTACTTTGGTGTCGTTTGGTTACTGGAGGAGGAAAAGTTAAGAAAAACACATTTTAAAGTCTCACATGTCTGCCCAGAGCAGTCCAGCAGTCTGGGCTGGAGTCTGTGGGCTGAGTCGGACCCCCGGGCATACATCTCACACCCCTGTTCTAGCAGACCCTGTGCACACCCACCTGGGAGGAGATCCCCCGGACACCACCTGTTGTCTCATTAGGAGCACGCCCCATCGTTGTTAGGCATGCATGTCAGCACACGAGGGCCAAACACATTACCATGTAACATGTGAAAAAGGACTAGTATGCCATTTCTTCACTGGCTTTGTGGGTTGTGTATATATTACCTTTATCATGTTCTTTAGTGGTATGGATTCTCTTTGTATTCATAAAGTAGTCGTACTATAATTCTTACTAAAAATATCACTATTAGATCTATTAGTAAAAGTACTCCCCTTAATGAACAATACATAAATAATAACTGTACCTCAGACTCACAGGGCCCAAAGTGTGATCAGTGAGAGATGCACAGAACAATTTCAGGATGTATCCATGCTGGTCAAATTTAGAGGGTTTGCAGTTGTTACAGGCTGTGAATGTGCTGAGGAGATGATCTGCGTTTAGGTGACATTAAATATGTAGACTCAGCCTGCTGACTGCATTTATTCTCCAGCAGCTCAAAGTCTTTTAAAATAAAATTGTTACAACAGAATGACGCCTGTTTTTCCCACATTAAAAAAAATCTTTGGTCCAAGTTAATTGTTGAGAGCTACATTAGTGCTACATTAGTGTTACATTCGAGCTACATTCGAGCTACATTAGTGCTACATTAGAGTTAAAATAGTGTTACATTAGAGTTAAAATAGTGTTACATTAGAGCTACATTAGAGCTACATTAGAGTTACATTAGTGCTACATTAGAGTTACATTAGAGTTAAAATAGTGTTACATTAGTGCTACATTAGTGCTACATTAGTGCTACATTAGTGTCACATTAGAGTCACATTAGAGTCACATTAGAGTCACAGCTCATCTTCTCTGCTGGGTGTTTAACAAGCAACACTGATGGTGCCACAGGAAACTGTTATCGATGACGAGCTTTGCTGGCTCACCTGTCAGAACTGGAATCACTTACACCAGAATGTGTTACAAACATACACAGGTAGACTGCATGCACACACATCAGTAATTACACACTTATTTACAGTGTCATTACAGCATGAGCAGCACAGGCTGGCAGCCGACTGCACTTAGATTAAATGTGTGGCGCGAGTTAGCGTGCATTCTTTAAACTCGAGTGATAACAGTTCATTTCAATAATAAGTCAGTGAGGATGCTACAGACAGTACTCACCTGTCATAGTGGATGATAAGTGAAATAGCCTCAAACAGGATGGCATTTTTAGCATTTGAGTGCTGCACCTTCTTTGACTTTGGTGGCTCCTGGGCCTTATTAAGAATGGTCTCCAGACACTCTACCAGACGGCCCTTGACAGCACCATCTTCCGGTGGAGGGTAACACTGCAGCAAGCGCAACAGCTTGCAGGAAAGCCAGGGTGCCGGCACAAAATAGTAGGTGTAATCCTGCAGATCGGTGGAGGCTGACGAAACGATCTGGAGAACAAACAGTATTTATCATTGAGATGAAACAGTCTGCAGAGCATCTGCGTGGAAGCCTGCTCTCAACCGTGCAGTAAAACCTTGGGCCCTGTAACAGCAGAACCTTCCCGGTCGAACCCACTGGCTGGCCTTTCTGTGTGGAGTGTGGCTCCCCCCACAGTCCAAACACCGTCAGTGGTTCCCAAACTTTTTTTGCTAGGCCCCCTTTGTTTCACAAGAAACCCCCCCCGCACAAACACATCCTCCAACCACACACGCCCATATTTTGCCCCGTTGTGGTTTATTTCACACCTCAAACATTTAGTAAACACATAAGCAAATACAAGTAATCTGCAATAAATTACAGGTAGTAAGAAAATAAACTACTAACTCTTTTACGCTACGTCTGCACCTACACGGGTATTTTTGAACACGCAGCTGTTTCGTCCACGTAAACGGCGTTTCGAATCACCGAAAACGGAGATTTTTTAAAACTCCTTTTTTTGCGTTTATGTGTGGACGAGGAATACAGAGTTCGTCACGCAACGTCAAAGGTATGTGCCTTTTTCACGTCACGCTGTGCGCCACGTTATTGTTTACATGAGATGAATTGCAGAATGGCAGATAGAGACAAAATACTGTTAATCTGACTGTCTGCAGGTTTTACACGCAGTTACTGTCCCTCCATTTACAAAGGCAGAGGCGTCACGGTGTCATTATTTTACATGTAGTTGTTTTTTTCCTGAGTAATAATGTTCAACATTGCATCAATACATTTTTCAAAAAATGTCTCTCTGTGCAAAATGGGTTTAAAAACATAAACAGCTGTGGGATCCTGTTTGTCTGTGATTTGAACCGAGGGAACAAATCGTGGCAGGATCAGCCTGATGTTATTTGTATCCTGCTGTAACTTTACTGTATAAAGAGCAAACATCTCCAACATGTCAGGAGTAGAAAATCAAGAATGTGGGATCCTGTTTGTCCGTGATTTAAACAGCCCAGCGCTGCTCCCGACGAAGGAAAGACCAATCCTGCAGGGAGACCTACCTCAGCACCTGTGCAGGTGAAACCAAAGGGCAGATTTGCTTCACCATGTTTTCTAGTCTTTGGCTTGGAAGGAAATTGGTTTGGAAACATATTCAGCGATGCTTCATCTCCTGCTTTGTGTTTGTGTGGGCGCCGTGCTAGCAGTGTCCAAGCGTTTTTGGGGTTTTTTCCCCTTTTCATACCGCACCCCCCTGCAATGGCTCTGGGGGCCCCCTAGGGGGCGCGCCCCACACTTTGGGAAGCTCTGGGTTAAGTGGTGATTGTAAATTGGTGCGAATGTGCGGTGTGAGTGGTTGTCTGCCTCTCTGTGTTAACTCGTGACAAACTAACCACGAGTTGGGATCTTCTCCTAACTGATTTATGAATGCAGCACTGTTGATTTGGATCTGCTGTGCAACACCATCGAGAAGCTGCTGGTTCACTCAGCTCTGCAGGTGGAGGGTGCCTTTCTGCTACTGCTGGTGGAGAAGTGTACACGGCATATTTGAACAACAAACAGGAATAAATGAGGGATAAAAAACCAGTGTGTGTTTTTCACCCCTCTTATTCACCAAACGCTGTGGCCGTTGTTCATCAGTATTAAATATCCCAGATATCCATGTGGATTTACTGTGCAGGAGGCCATAGTCTGTCTGTGTATTTATCTGGGAGGCTCCCTTGTTTCTTTGCGAGTAGAAAGAAGAAGCGGCTTAAATCTAACGGCCAGTCAGCGGGTCCAACCCTGCAGGTTCAGCTTCAACACGTGACTGACTCGGTACATCTGGGAATCCTGAGCTAACACTGAGACTAATGAGCAGCATCAACAGTGAGAGTTACAAACATGAACATTTTACATACAATTGTTTCTGACACTCACCCTGCTGAGGCGGGAGACGGCGAGGGAAACGCACGTCTTAAACTCGTCTGGATTCTTCTGGCTCAGGCAGGTGATGAGGGAGATGGCTGCTGTCACTACACCCTAACCCCACCCACAAAGAGAAAATGAGTAACCGCACCGATTCATCACAGCGGAGACAACTGGTACATCACAACATGTTTCAGTGGCTCATTGAAAAACAGACAAATGCAGGCAGAACATTTAATCATGTGAAAACAAAGTGCAGGACTCTGAAGTGTTACAGGGTTCATTCAGTCATTGTTCTCATTGTTTTACAGTCAAAACGTTCCGGTAAAAACAAATACCACCGCTGCTTTGGCGCCTATACAGACTTATGCTGAGTCACTAACTCAGTTCAATTTATATTGTACCAAGTCTGAACAACAGCTGCCTCAACAGAGTTCATGTCAGAAGATAAAAAAGCTACAATATCAGAAGGAAACCCAACGATCGCCCTGTGAAAAAGCACTTGGCGATAGTGGGAAGGACAAACTCCCTTTTGACAGACAGAACCCTCCGGCAGAGCCAGGCTCAGGGAGGGACAGACATCCACCCTGTCGGTCGGGTGAGGGGAATAAACTGGCCAGAAGGAAAACTACAGGGGATGTACAAGGATGTACCGTCCACTCGGTTCCTTAAGGAGCTTTTTTGTGTTGTTTGGCTAGCGGCACTGAAACAGCTGTGATGTTCGTTTTAGTGAAGCTCTTTATGAATGAGAAGAGTGTGGAGGAGAGCCTGGTCAGGTGACAGGATGGAGTCAGGAACAGATTTTTCCTGGTGTGGCCAGATGTACGAGCGGCACAATCGGCTGCTGCGATCAGCTCTATCTTATGAACAGAACAATCTTTCTTTTTCCAAGAACATCACACCACAAACAGAACTACGATTCTTAGCGAAATCCATCAGCACGTCTGTAGGGAAAGTAGGTTTGTGTGTGTGATGGGGTGATGGAGTAAGACCTCCCCAAACACCAGCAGCTGTTTGGCTGTGCTTGGGTTACTATAAAAGTGATCGCTTAGACTGATTTAGGTTTTAGTCTCCTTATATCCCACTGAGTTATGGTTCTGTCACTAGTTAGCTAACATAAACAAATCTAAGTGTATGTTACCATCAACCAGCCAACCCGATGAAGTCACGCTCAGCACTGGCACAAGATGGCGCTCAACATGTTTGAAAGCCTTTAAGCTCTGGGAACCTCCATGCTCGGATTGGTTAGTTCGTATTCATCTCTGGCTCTCTTCCACAGCGTGTCTTTGGCCTCCTCATGTAACCACCAGTCACAGCAGATGGCCCCGCCCCTCGCTAAGCCTGGTTATACCGGACCTTTCCTCCTATTCAAAGAGTTTTTCCTTCCCTCCGTCACCAAGTGCTCTCCCACAGGGGGATGTCTGATTGTTGGAGGGGTTTCTCTACATCACTGTAGGGACTTACAATATAAAGTGCTGTTTTTGTGATTTAGCACAATGTAAATAAAACTGAAATGAACCAATGACATGTCCACAGGTGCTCAGCTGGGCTGAAAGGTTAGGATTTACATGACCTAGGATATTATCCTTCTTAGAGTATTTACTGAGTTCTAATGCTCTAATGAGAAGTCACTGTCGACAGGAAGGAACACTGAGCAGAACAAGCGGCCCACGCGATGCTAAGTCCTCCACAGCATGAAGGGTCCTGCTGCTGAATGACCTCTGTGCTCTTACCATGTGTTGATCGTTGAGTAAGTGCACTACACGGGACGTCCATTCACCCATCAGCACCAAGTCGGGAGAAGTCTTATAGAGCCGCAGCAGACAAAGGGCCGCTGACTGTTTCACACTGTCCATCGTATCACTGCGTTGCATCACATTCACAGTATCACAGTTAACAGGAGTTAATCTAAAATAAGTACAAAAACAACCCAGCAACAGTGAAGCATCAAAAACTTACCCTGCAACCAGTATCCGAGGGATCTCACTGGCAAAGGCTTCAGCCATCTCACGGCTTCCCACGTTCGCAATACAGTGAAGCGCCAGGCACATGAAGGTGGGGTTGCGGCTGGACAGGTCGTTCTTGATGGCGTTGTTGATCAGACGGATTAGCTCACTATTGCTATTCACCAGCACTGAGATGAACAGGTAGCCCTGGACAAATCAACATCGACAGTAACAGTGAGTGGTTTTCAAACACAGCGTCCCACAGCGTGTGCTCTGCATGTGTCACAACTTTGTGGACTAAGCAGTTTACACCAGCTGCTGTGTCACCCACGTTGTGTTATGATGTTAGTATACTCACAGGTTAACAGGAGCTGTGTCCCAAAACCTAAGCCGCATCCTTCGGAGGACCCGGCCTTTGCGGTCTACGTGGGCCGGGTCCTTCGAAGACCGAGAAGGCCGGAAGTGCGAGGCTGTGAAATTAGACGGTCTAGCCTTCAGATCAGCGTCACCGCTGTCTCAGTGGAGTTTAATAAACTCGGCCGTCTGCTCCTTGCTGTCTAAAATATAACAGGACACTGGAGTAAACTCTCGACCGTCTCACACTTCTGTTTAATCAGTTTTCTGTTTGACGTTTATTCAGCGGTGTGAAAACCACCCGATGGGTTAATAAAGTTTTATTTTACCTAATAACTTTAATCTCAGCCAAACTGATTTACTCAGGAACCAATCAAACACTGAAAAAAGCCCAACAATAACATTTTTAAGTTATCTGAGTGACTCATATATCATGTTTAACCTGAGTAGCCAAAGACAGCGCGGTCTGAAAACGATGAAGCTGGGAGTTCGTTGTTCTTAGCGGCTTCAGTGACCCTCGACCTCCCGGTCAACTGTCGAGCTAGTGGGTAACAGACGTCTCCGAAAACGTCGGCGCACTTTTGCAAATATGCGATGTTTTGATAAACCGAGCAGATATTTGAAGTTTACACAGATTCATTCTCGCCTGAAAATATGTTAAACGTTTATTTTGTGACCCAGAAAGATTAATAACAGTAATATTAAAACTAACTAGCTGCCGCCATTGTTGGAAACTGGAATGGTGGGCCACGAAGGACACACCCGACCCATCCTTCAAATTCGGGGAAATGATGGACGGATTTGTCGGCCGCATTTGAAGGAGTCGACGAACTGGGACAGCCTTCATCGCCTGGCTGTGACGTAATCGGCCTACAAATGCGGCCTCAGGAGGACGCGGCCGACGTTTTGGGACACAGCGAGAGTATCAGGTGTCATGTGAAACTAACGAGCTGTGACACAAATGACCAGCTGACGCCTGTTACCGGTTTGGCACCGGTATCGGATAAAACCTAAATGATACCCATCCCTAGCTACGTGTGCTCTCACACCTGCAGTTGAACACCTGCACCGAGACCCTTTGAAGCTGGTCTCAGTACGGCTCCAAAGGAACTCCAGAGCCGTTTGTTTATTGTGTGAACGTGATCCGAGCCCAGGTGTACGCTGCAACACTGTGTGAAACAAACCACAGGAAGTGCTACAGGTTTACACACTTGTTTGTAAACTTGGTAGAAATCAAAGTTCCCAGCTCGGATCAGGGTGAAGGTCTGGAGCTTATTAGCGGTCGTGTTGAGTCAGTCGCAGCCGTCACTTCTCAAACCACATGGATCCTGAATCATCCTTATTCTGCTAACTAAACATTTCCTGTTCCTGAGGAAACTCTCCACACCCCACAGTCAGGAAATGAAAATGTCTCAGCAGCAGAAGGATTTGTTCTGCAAACATTTACTTCAGTTTTTTCAAACAGCATTTCAAAGAATACATGAATCCACACAGGGCTTCATGTTTTTTCCTAAAATGTAAGTATAAATAAAAACACCCTGGAAAAGCGTGCGGCGGTGACGAATCACAGCTGCTAGTGACGTGAACTAAAGGACTACCACGTTAGCTACGTCACAAATAATCTAATTCTGGTTTTATTCAACAAAACAGGGAAATGATGCTGTCAACACTCTCACGTCTTATATCTGGTGAGCCTCAACGGGTCAGGGATCGGGTGTTTGAGTCCCTCCTGTACACTGGAGCAAAAGTGGGCCAGCTGTGAACGCTTGGTCACAGTGTTTAGTGGACACGTGAAAAGTGGAAATGCAGCCCATGTTCATACAGCACTTTTATACTGCTACGTAGCACTCAAAGGGCTTTTATACTACACACACACACACACACACACACAGCTTTATACAAATGCTAGTAGTGCAACACTTGCATGCATCTCACACACTGACATGCATTTAAAGAACAAGACTACAACGCTGTGAAAGACTTACAATCTGTTTCTCTGTGTACTTGTTGGAGCTCAGCAGGTTGACGGCCTCCATGTGTCCAAAGTCAATGTCATGGCCAAGCAGAAAGATAAAGAGCAGCTTGCAGACATACTTCTTCTTGCTGTAGCCATCCAAAGCCTTGTCCCCTTTGAACTTGGAGCGGATGTTGGCCAGCTCTTTATTAATCCGTTTGATCTCAGCCTCCTTGCTCTTACCTGATAAGGTTAAAAACACAAAGACACTCGTGTAGCATCAGCATTCAGAGGTGGACAGATCTGGCTACTGAAGGCAACTTTAAGATCGCGCAAACCAGCAGCAGCTAATCGTGAGACCGTTTTCATTTTTCTTTGACTGAAACTATTTGACAAAATGTTTGGATAACTACGGAGCCCTGCAAGGGACATGGGAGAAAAAAATTAAGATGAACTTTTGCGAGATCTCACAAAACGTCGAGCTGGTGGGTAACAGACGTCTCCAAAAACTTCGAGCACTTTTGCAAATATGCGACGTCTTGAGATGAGATGATGAGATGAGATAGCCTTTATTTGTCAGTTGCAGGTCTTTTGCCCACAACCGAGATGACAGACCTTGCCAACTGTACATACAACACAAACATCACATTGGGGAGACAGGTCAGGCCAGGTAGCGAGGAAAAAAAACATTGAAATGTGTAACACAGAAGGATAATACAGGAATGCACAGGTATCAACACACCACAGCACAATAAACACAGACAGCAACATGGGAAAGAGTTCCAGTGTGTACATCTGATCTGGGACCGAGCAGATATTTGAAGTTTACACAGCTACATTCTCGCCTGAAAATATCTTTAAAGTTTATTTTGTGACCCAGAAAGAGTAATATTAAAACTAAGCCTTCGAATTGGGACAGCCTTCGTCACCTGGCTCGTCACCTATCCCAGGACTGCAGTCAATTCCAGTTTCCAACAATGGTTTAATATTACTCTTACTGCGGTGTTAAGCAATGCAGTTGAAAAATTTGGGTGCACCTAACTTTTGTGCTGATGTGCCTAAGAGAAAAAGTTAGGCACACCGGTGCAACCGTGGCAAAGAGTTAGTCTAGAGCAGCGGTCTCCAACCTTTTTTGCGCCACGGACCAGTTTATGCCCAACAATATTTTCATGGACCGGCCTTTAAGGTGTCGCGGATAAATACAACAAAATAAAACTAAAAAAAGAAGGTTTATTCATAACACACGTGAAAAGACCCAGGAAAACCGAGTTAACGATAAAAACGATAACAAAATAACACTGAAAACAAATAAAAACCCTGAAAACCACACATTTCACACCTGAGCCTCAACTCTCGCGGCCCGGTACCAAACGACTCATGGACCGGTACCGGTCCGAGGCCCGGGGGTTGGGGACCGCTGGTCTAGAGCCCTGCCCTAGACTTGTATTTTTGACATTAATGGTAAGACGGAGGTGAGTTGTGTGCTTCCGTTTCTTAGATTGTATCTCTGTAGCTGCCATCAGCTGCCACGTGTCCCCTGCTGGGACTATACACACGGTCTGATTAAGAAATTCCTCATATAAGGAATTCCAACAGGTGGTTGGTCATGCATTAGTGTAGGGTCCACCTGATTTGGTGAGGGTGGATGTGGATTTATGAAGCCTTGCAAGAACTCTGTCAATGTTTGTGACCAAGTCTAGGTTATCCCCACAACATGGGAACCAATGTAATCCTCTATAAAGGCTGTCTGGTTGTCTGATGGCTCCTACTTTTCTATTGCCCAACTTCCACACATCTTATGTGGTCTGTGTTCAAGCCACTGCAGCCTAAAGCGGGAAAAACAAACAAAAAGCCCTCCACCTGCTAGCAGATGTACCTACGGTATGAAAAAGAAACCCCTAGGAAACACTTTTCTCATCTTATTATGCTCACAAGATTTGAAACAACACTTGACTTCTGACCGTGACACTAAAATGTCCCCTCAAAGGTGGGTGTCCACAATATCCAGCCTTTCACAGCTGAGCGCCTCTATCGCTGGTTTTTGGTATAAAAACAAACAATTTTCAATTGTTGGGAAACAAACCCAAAAATGGAAAGTGTGAAAGCCTTTGTGTGAGTCTTCACCATAAATTCAACAAAGTTTACAGTGTAAACAAAGCAGAACAAAAGTAAAACTGACAACCGCTTATTGTCCAAGGGGAACAGAGGGTCCACGACGGGCACTACGGCCTAAACGGAGTTGGCAGTTAGTCGTCTGTATGAATCAGACCTGCGACCTGTGCAACTGCTGTTGACCTTTCATGTTTTCTGTCAAAACACGGATGGAACGAGCTCGACCGACTTTATAATGACCATGTTTTTACAGCTATGAAGCCACTATGTTTCTGCAGGATTTCTATTGTTTTATCGCTCAGCTCTAACTGCAAGACAAAAAGCAGGAATTACTTTACTCCATTCAACACACTGTTAAATTAACTGTGTGATGACTCCCGTCGTTGCTGTTCTACTATGTTTCCATCAGGAACATGTGCCAGCTGTCATGGAGTGAGAAGCAGGGTAGACCCTGGGCCAGGCTGCCGATCTGTAAAACTAAAACTGAAGTGAACAAATAAAGTCCAACTGAAAGAGCGCAGACTGGACTGGAGCCAACGACTCTCAGTGTTACCAACAGCACCGCTGTGCACCTGCTAGCATGTTATTAAAGAAATGCATTAAAAAACTGAAATAAATACTGGAGGCTGTTTGTTAGTGTCGGTTTAACAGAATGATACTCTGACTTGCTCTCACTATCCATCATTTATTCAATGTTCTGCACCCCAGCAAATGAATAAACTCTTGTTTGGACGAGTGTCCCCATGAAGTCAAACAGGCTGGGATGAGTGAGGTCAGTTAGAGAGCCTGCATACTGGATGAACATTCAGGCTCGCTCACCACTGATATTTGACATTGGTGTGTTGATAAAGTATCGCAAAAGGAAGATGACACATTTCTGTATCAATCTTTAGTCTCGCTCTGCTGTGAGCTCACATAGATGAACTGGAAGGCTTTGGGATGTTCCTGCAGAAAAAAAATATCCCATTTTAAAATTGATTCAGTAAGATCCCCACGAGGAGTTTCCTCAAATACAAAGCCTCACAATGTTGCCAAATACCTGGCTTCAGCTGGGTTCAGGCTACGGCCCATCTTGGGACATTACACGACCAGATTTCACAACAACAACTTCCTGTTTCATGGCAAAATCTCCATGCCACTTTTACTTTACAATATGAAGCAACTATTGTTTTCAATTGGCGCCATGTTCATAAAATTGAATTGAACTATAAGTGCTGAGGCCCTATCAAACAGAACAGACACAACAGCGTCCTGATCATGATTTTGGCCATAATTAACCGAACATGATCAAACGATACTGAAAACACATGTTCTGCCACAACAAGCTCTCCCTAAACCACTGCCTGACCATGTGCCTGCATTTGCCAATCACTGACCTAATTCGTGTTTAGTCTGAAGAAGTAACACTACAGTTAAAGACAGATCTACTTTCTGCTTAAACAGGTATAATGTTAAGCAACACTGGAACAGCAGAAGGCAAAGAGCTTGTCAGTAAGAGACATTTTTACCATGAAAAGCAATGATGATGATAAATGAATGGGATTTAATCATGGGTCATCCTGCAGCCCGCCTTCCTGCTCAAACAGAGATAGACGGCTACCAACCAGCATGGCTGATGAGTTAAAGCTTTCTAACTACCATCTGCCCAAGAAGTGGTACACTCCCCAACTGGCCAGGCAGCAGACAACTGTTTCTAACAGGCTTCCATTAGCACAGATACGCCTCATCCAATACCTCAAAATGAAATATAAAGACAAAAAACAACCAGTTGCACAGTCTGATTTACATAAGTGTGTTGCTGACATAACAAGACTGAAATTCATTCTCACAGGTTTTTGTCAATAACATTCCAATACAGCCTGTCATGTTATTACTATTTATTTCAAATGAGTATTTGATAACATGTAATCCAGTGCATTTCCCAAGGCTACAAATCACATGTGTTTGGAGATGTCTGCCTGCCTGATACAGCACGTTTGAAAACAAGTCATCTAGACGCCTCTGCAAATGTTTGCAATATTCGTCACTTTGAACATTTACACTAGTTGTTGGTCCACATTTTTATTTTCTGCTGAATTTCTCTTTAAATGTGCCCAAAAGGCAGAATAACACAGTGAAAGCTGGAGGTATCAAACATTCGACCATGAAGTAGCCATTACTGCCTGTCAGTGTAAGCCTGGAAGAACTGTCAGGTGTGCAGTGACAAGCACATCAAGCACTGACATGTGTAATCACAGCAAAAAGGAAACAGTAGATGGCAACTACTTCCTATATTCTTGTTACTACTCAGTAACAGTGAAAAGTGGTATTCTCATATCACTGGAATAAATATTACTAGGAAACTGACAAAAAGAGACATTTATATAAAACTTTGCAGTCAATTGCTGGATATATGTAGCATTTTGTTACACGTAATAGTATTGTTTATTATTATTTTTTATACTTTGCTCCTTTTGTTGTTGTTTTAAATACCAACCACTGGTTTCCGTGTGAGCTTCAGTCTTCCTTCCCTGCATGTGGAGCGTCCTGACACGACACTAAATTTCAATGAACTTTCGTCCCCGAGCTCTCCAACATGTACAACTACACAACAGGAAGCGTTTGATCAGCGCCGCCACTCCAAGCCTAACATCGTTTATTCTGTTCCTGCAGGTGACTTCACCACCGTCACGTTACTGTCAATACGTAAGAAATCATTGATTGTTCCACTAAACGTTACCAAGCTGATTTTTTAGATACAGCTTTCTGCGTCGAGGTTACCACATGACAACGCTGCATGACGTGTGAGACGATCACCAGCAACGACATTAGCCATGTCAACTTTGACGACACAATGAAATAACAACACATATGATGAAGAAGCATACAGAAATGTAACTCACAGTTTCTAATGTCCGAAATGAAAACAGCCAATCCGCGCATTCCATCTCCTTTCGACACAGCCGGCATGTCTGCAGGTTTCTGTCCTCACTCTGGCCTTCTCCGAAAAACACTGATGCCGGTCACCCTCTCACAGCGGACTGGAGTCGACGATGGCAAACTGGATGTTTAGTAGTAGCCGTTTGCCTGTCTGCAACTTTGTGACTGACTGCTGCCTACCAGGTTCGGTCGATGCTTTTAGGTGGGTAACTCAGGTAGCATTTACTAGATCCGCTGGATGGCAGTCTATCAACAAGTAGCGGGATAAGTTAACGTTATCCCTGTTAGCTGGCTTGTTTCCTTGGCTATGGCAAGCTAACGTTATTTCATTCAATCCTCATCTACCTTGGATTAGAAATTACGTATAACTCATACCACAACAATTTGCTAAAGATAAAAACGGCTACTGATAAATGTCTTAAAGCTAAATGCACTCAGACGTGTTAGTAAGAATGCTGTCCGAGAGTATATTGTTCAATTACTTCGAGTCACGTAACGTAAAGCTAGCTTAACAGCTAGCTAGCTGACTAGCAATATCATTCAAATACTGGAGCACATCACCGGTCGATCGGAATAACTCAGTAGAGCGTCTCAAATACCAACCAGCGGTAGGACTTCCTTGAGCTCTCTATTCGCGCACTAAATTTGGTTAAAAATATTATGTCCTGAATAGCTGATGTCCGCTCCAATTCGTTAGCCTGCACTGTACGGCTCGGATCAGGCTCGTGACAGCAGAATAACGTGACCGCGCAGCACTCCCGTGAACGCCTACGCTCCTTTTCGTCGTTCGAGTGGACCCTATTGCTGATTGGACAACTTGCGGCAATATGTGGCTGTACCGACACAGTGCAACTCTGCCATGAAGCCATTTGTATGGAAAACAGGCTACGACTGAGCGGCAGAGACGCCGGCCCGACGGAAGTATGCTAAAAGTAGGCTTTCGTATTAACAGTGCTAAGCTGTAGTGTCCAGTCGACAAGTGTTTTATTGTCATATACATATATGTGAGAACTGAAAACATCACATGCAAATGACATGCAGTTTCACCTGCACAGGTATTCATTGGTCCTCGTGCAATGAGATTCCTAGCACAGGTTTCCAGCTAATGTGTCTGTTTACCTGCACGTTTCCATTCAGGTATTTGGGAGCGGTGGCACTCAGATATGCCATCTTAGGACCGTTCAATGGACAGGGTCAAAAAGTGTCTAAACAAAGGCATTTGAAACCAATAACATGATCAGGTCTTAGATTCACAGCATTAGGACATTGATCTACAACAATGCTGCAGTTCTGTGGCAGCTGTCAGCAGATGGCTGCATAACATTTAGGATGCAACATGCAGCACTGAGCATCAATTAAAATGTTAATCATTAGATTGCACCACTAGTATGTCTGATACCAATTCAATTTTATTTATACAGCTCCAAATCACAGCAACAGTCGCCTCAAGGCACTTTATATAGTAAGGTCGACCCTACAAGAATACATACAGAGAAAAACCCAACAATCATATGACCCCCTATGAGCAAGCACTTTGGCGACAGTGGGAAGGAAAAACTCCCTTTTAACAGGAAGAAACCTCCGGCAGAACCAGGATCAGGGAGGGGCGGGGCCATCTGCTGTGATTGGTTGGGGTGAGAGAAGGAAGACAGGATAACGACATGCTGTGGAAGAGAGACAGAGGTTAATAACAGATATGATTCAATGCAGAGAGGTCTGTTAATACATAGTGAGTGAAGAAGAAATACCCAGTGCATCATGGGAATCCACCAGCAGCATAACTAAGGGAGGATTCAGGGTCACCTGGTCCAGCCCTAACTTTAGCAAAAAGGAAAGTTTGAAGCCTGATCTTGAAAGTAGAGATAGTGTCTGTCTCCTGAATCCAAACTGGAAGCTGGTTCCACAGAAGAGGGGCCTGAAAACTGAAGGCTCTGCCTCCCATTCTACTTTTAAATACTCTAGGCTCTATAATGTTGTACTGTGGACATTTATGTGCTTTCTGTGCAGAGGAGGTTTTTTTGTTTCCTGTTCTCATGCTGTCCTCCTGTAGCCCAGCATGAGTAGAGGTCTCTTTTTTTTCCTCTAGTTATATTTTATAGTTTGATGATTTAAAGTCTCACACACAACCCGTCGAAAGGGGAGGGGGGCCGGCTGCTTCCAGACCCAGATAGCAAGGAGACATTGAACTAATGTTGATTTTTCATCTGATCCATCAGAATCGTCAGGATTGAAATGTCAAAATCAGTGTTGAAAGAACATTAAAATACTGATGGAACCTGACACTGACAGTGAAATAACACTGATTCACCGTTGTTCTGTTATCGTTGATTGTTGATCTATTTATAGTTGACAAGGTGACAACAATCACGTTGAAAAACCATCGATTTATGGTTGAGCGGGAAATTAAAGCTGCTACCACTTGGACTATTCCATAGCACCCCTCTCACAGTGGTACATCCCATCAGGCTGCGGGAAAATTCCATTTAAGCTCAGCAGAGTTGACTGGACGTTTTGTCAGAACACCGGAGACACAGTCGGAGTTTCTGCAAGACACTCTCGGCTTTATCAGATAAGAATGTGAGAATTTAGTTACCGTATTTACCGCACTATAAGGCGCACGTAAAATCCTTAAATCTTCACAAAAATCGACAGTGCGCCTTATAATCTGGTGCGCCTTATGTATGAATTTTGGTTTGTGCTTACTGACCTCGAACCGGTTTTATGTGGCACACTATGCTCAAAAATCTGTCAAAAAAAGATTTTTAGTGCCACTTTTTGGAGCATTACGGTTACCGTTGCCAGGAGCCTCGCGGAGTAATACGTACTGTGCTTCAACACAACATTACCGTGTTGTGTGTGTATAACGACTCCAAAATGGCACCCGCGAAGAGACACGCTTACGAAGCTGATTTTAAACTTCGAGCAATTACTTATGCAGAAGAGAATGGAAATAGAGCAGCTGCCAGACAATTCAGCATTAATGAGTCCATGGTGCGCAAGTGGAGGAAGCAAAAAGATGACCTAAAACAAGTAAAGAAGACCAAAAGGAGTTTCCGAGGGAACAAGGCGCGATGGCCGCAGTTAGAGGACAAAATTGAACAGTGGGTTATTGAACAGAGAACAGCAGGTAGAAGTGTCTCTACAATCTCTATTCGACTCAAGGCAACAGCGGTAGCACGTGACATGCAGATCAACGACTTTCGAGGGGGACATTCTTGGTGCTTCCGTTTTATGAAAAGGCATAATCTCTCAATCCGCACAAGAACTACTGTCTCACAGCAACTGCCAAACGATTACAAAGAAAAGTTGGCCATTTTCCGCACGTACTGCCAGAATAAGATCACTGAAAAGAAGATCCGGCCAGAACACATCACTAACATGGACGAGGTCCCCCTCACCTTTGACATCCCCGTGAACCGTACTGTCGAGAAAACAGGGACCAGTACGGTATCTATACGCACCGCAGGGAACGAGAAGTCATCCTTCACTGTAGTTCTGGGCTGCCAAGCTAATGGCCAGAAACTACCACCCATGGTCATTTTCAAGAGGAAGACTTTGCCAAAAGAAAAGTTTCCGGCCGGCGTCATCGTCAAGGCTAACTCAAAGGGCTGGATGGACGAAGAGAAAATGAGCGAGTGGCTGAGGGAAGTTTATGTCAAGAGACCGGATGGCTTTTTCCACAAATCTCCGTCTCTTTTGATCTACGACTCCATGCGCGCCCATCTCACCGAGGCTGTCAAAACCCAAGTGAAGCAAACTAATTCGGAGCTTGCCGTCATTCCAGGTGGATTAACCAAAGAACTCCAACCATTGGTCGTTCAAAGTTAAATTACGAGCTGCGTGGGAGCATTGGATGACAGAAGGCGAACACACATTCACCAAGACAGGGAGGCAACGCCGAGCGAGTTACGCCACTATCTGCCAATGGATCGTGGCTGCTTGGGCTAAGGTATCAGTCTCAAGTGTCGTCCGAGCTTTCACGAAGGCTGGAATAATCACTGAACAGCTAAGTAACAGCAACGAGACTGATTCGGATAATGATGAGAGGGATCCGGGCATGCTTGATGCCGAAATTGCCCAGCTGTTTAACTCAGACACTGAAGGTGAAGAGTTTGATGGATTTGTGGAAGTTGAATGAACTGGAAATGTAAGTGTATTGTTCAATATTCGATGTTTAACAGCTCAACAATGTTAATAGTTACTGTGAATGAGTTGGATAAATTTTAACTCATCCGATTGTTTTATTCTGCTGAATGCACTTTAAATGCCTTTTAATCCGGTGTGAGAGGGATCTGGGCATGCTTGATGCCGAAATTGCCCAGCTGTTTACCGTAACTCGGACACGGAAGGTGAAGAGTTTGAGGGAATTGTGGAAGTTGAATGTACCGTACTGGAAAAAGTGTGTATTTTTCAATATTTAATGTGTTACAGCTTAACAGTGTTAAGAGTTACTGTGAATGAGCTTAATAAAGGTCGAGTTATTTTTTGTTTGTCTTAATGCGTCTTATAATATGATGCGCCTTATGTATGAAAACAGAGCCAGTCTTCAACAGTGCGCCTTATAATCTGGTGAGCCTTATAGTGCGGTAAATACGGTATTCGTTATTGGAAGGTCGACGTATGTATGATATTACTAAAGCTAACATAAACGGAAGGAGAAAAGTATAAATTTCACAGACAACACCAACGCTGAACAAAGAAAACATTTCCATGACCCACATTCATGTCTTTCCGTTATAAGGCGATTTTCTTTTGTTAGCCGTGCGGTCGGCTTGCTCTCGCTCTATGGCTGCTGTATGCAGAGTTAATTCAATCAAACGATTTACAAATGTGTGCAATATGATCCAGAAACGTAAAGTTGCCTCTACAAATGTGTACAATGCGTGTGTTACAGTTGAAGCTTTGACCGCACCCGCTTCCATTTATAAACAGGTGAAAGAGTCGCCTGAGACCGAATGATCACGTGACATGCCCAGGTGACTTTACATTTCCGCGACTTTAATAATGAACGTTCCTACCTGGAGCTTATCTTGAATAACATTATTTTCCTCTTTTTATTGACATTGTTTTTTTTCCCCATTTTCTCATTTCAGATCAGTGAAGTACAATCGACCCATAAACAAGTCAGCTACTGTTGTCTTCAAATTATTGTTAGTTTTTAACCATTATTGTGTGATGTAAATTTTACTGTAACTTAAAGCAAAATAAACAAAAAACACAATACTGATGTTTTGTTTTCTTTCAGACCAAATCCCTTATACAGTTACAGACTGATGATGAGCAACCTCCAAAATAAAAGGTTTCCCCAGGCCTCACGTGTGAAAGGACCAGGTAATAATGTAATGTTTAGTGTGTGTATGAGAGTGTGTGAGAACAGGAACCTCTGTGGACGAGTTGTATGTAATCTTTAATTTTTTAAACATTTCTCTAAACAGCCTCGACCGCTCTGCAGTCTGCCCCCCAACCCACTACTAGCAACCATCATGATGCCCCGGCCAGCTACCGGCTGCTTTCGCCAACCTACACAGCTATGCAACCTCCCCAGCAAATAGTCTGCGTTCAGTGCCTTCTCTAACGACGGTATGCTTTGAAACAATGAGCTGCATCACAATTTCATTGTAATCTTAACTTCAAAACACTAATTTATGCTGCTGAATATCATCATATTTTGCTTTGCTATCATATACCATTTATATGTAAAAGGCTAAATTGTAAACCGTTTTAACAGATTGAACTACTTAAACCTGAATGCAAAATGTGAAGCCATCACTTATGGATATAGTCTTTTTTTTTCATCACAATGCTTATCCAGTTTATCACAAGCCAGTATTCTTTGTGTTATTGTTCTTGTCAACAGATGCAGCCTTCCAAAAACGTAATCATGATAAACGAGCAGATCAGAGAAGTCGGGGACCTCCGTGAGGAGTTCAGAGCCTTCGGTTAATCCTGCAGCACTGACCCTGTTGATGCCGGTGTATTGCCTCTGGATTAGCCATTTAACAACATAGATGAGATGAAGTGCAATGACCGGAGGCGAATAAAGCAATGGTAAGTTCTTAAAGGTTCTGGTACTTTTGTAACCCAAGAACTTTAGAAATTGTCAAATTCAGTTAAACTGCTTAAAAATGGCCTTCTCCTGTATGTTCTGGTTGAATATACAACAGCAGGCTATCGTTGGGAGATCCAACAAATAGAAATAGAAATACATTTCACTGCCAGTAGTTTGGTTTATTCATTATTAGAAAATTAGGCTTTGAGCTTTTCAGCTAATGGCTCTTTGAGAATCTAAGTGAGGCAGCAGTTTGCTGATTTCTGCCTTCAACTGACAAGAGGTTATTCATATTTAAGCTCTAATTTGGCCTTCTGTGTTTGTGTCCTAGATGGCCTGACTCAGCCGGTGGGGTAAACGCTGTTTCTGAGTTTGCCTTCGGCCAAGCTGTGCAGAAATGTCTCCTCTACGCTCCAGATCACATGGGTGGTGCAGGATGCCCAATATCCAGCTCGATCCCTGAGTAAACTTAAAATAAAATAATAAGTGACCTGTAACCAATACCTGTAACAAAGAAACTTTTTTTTCTTAATGTAATAAATTACTTTGTTATTGATACAGATGTCTGTCATTTTTTTTATTTCATAATGCCAGATGCTTCATATTATAGGAATATTATTATGGACATGACAAATTGTATTGTTGGTTCAATAGTAACCAAGGGTGCGAAGTGATGGAAAATCAACATCAGACTTCAACAGTGATTCAATATCTGACATTGTTTCAATGTTAAAGGGTGCAAGAGTGACCTTAGGTCAACGTCAGATTTCAACAGTGATTCAATAGAATCACCTGATATTGAGTAAACATTGAAACGATGTCTCCTTGCTATCTGGGGATAGAGCACATTTCATTCATAATGTTGTCAGTCCAAGCCCATCATGTATTCATGATTTGAAATGTGTGAAATCCCAGAAATAAACCCTAGACAAAGTGAATCTGTGAACGAAGGTGTAGGTCTGTTAGGTTATGTTGTGGTGATCCTTGGGTTGGGGAATGGGTGTTCATACTGGAGTGCAAAATTAAAACCAAGATGGACAAGAAAGGTTCAAAGCCATCAGGTGCTCAGTTTAGAAAAAAGAGAAAAGAAGAGGAGGAGAAACAAGCAAAAGATGCAGGTAAGCAGATGTGTGATTGGATAATGGCAGCTCATCCTGAACCAATCAGAATACTTTATTAATCCCTAAGGAAATTATGTGGGTTACAGTTGCTCCAAGAAGAAATGGTAAAAATAGCAACAGTAACAGACTAAACTCCAAAAAATACATTATGTTACAGATTTTAATATTAATTAGTTATTGTCAATGGTTGATTTGTCCTGTTCTCATTGTATGACGAATTATGATGGCTGTTTGGTAGCTGTTTGCATACAATGCATACTCTCTCTCTCTTCATGTGTGTGTGTGTGTGTGTGTTTCTCTGGTGAAATTCAGTGTGGTTCCGACAACAGTTTTATGTTAATGTACAATCCTTAATATTATACACACATTTATACGCACACACAAAGTTTTATGTGTGTGTGTGTGTGTGGGGGGGGGGGGGCAGAGGTGAAATCCTCTAACATCGATGCCACGCATACAGGATTGTTTGCATTCATTCACAGATGCCTCAGTGAAGGTTACCAAGTGATCACAGACTATTATTAGGGACTTAAAAAGACCGGAAGTATTCAAACACGTTAAAAACACAACAGTCTTAATGGACGCAGTTCAGTTTGGACCCGGAAGCAGGGTTTTACGTCATCACTTAAAAACCGGATTGATTTGGAGGCAGGGCCTGTCGTCTGCACCAATCAGAGATAAACGTTGGCCGTCGTGGGCGGGACAAAGGGAGACGCTTACAGACCCACGCAGCTACTCTGGGTAGATGATCGAAATGGCGGCGCCAGCAGAAGGGATGGAGGTAAGGTCTTCTAGTGTGGAAATAAGCTTCACTTATATTTATCTTTGGAGACGACACGCAGTCATTTTATACAGTCACGCCACATTGCGTACACGGTTATGTTTTTAGCTTTACTTAGCACATGCGTACCAGCTAGTGATGCATCCATTTTAACATGGCTAAGGCTAATAGAGCTTTAGCACCGTTGGCGCTCATTCATCTAACATATGTGACCGAGAAAGGCCAGACACTTCACCCAGCACGTGCCGCGGCTGATCCTCGCGGCTGTGGGACGCTGGAAGAACAGAACCGTCCTTTCAGCTGACGCGTCACCGGCTGCTGGCGATGGAGCGAGCCTGTCGTGGACCGCATGGGTGCTACCGTGTTAGCTTTTGAACTCGTTAGCTAGCTGTGCTACAGAGTTGAACTCTTTCTTGGTATTTTCTTACAGTTTATCCATAAACTTGTTCTTTAACAGATGTCATGCGATTTCTGCCACGATCGTTTCCCTCTGGTGCAGTTTACAGGCGGCAGCAGCGCTGAACTAGCCGCGTTAGCATCCTCAGGGTGATAAAGACCTACGTTGTAGGCAGCTTTAGGTGCTCTGCCTCTCACAGAGGTGAACAAACGTGCTAGCTGTACTGAGCCCGAGCCGGTAGCTACAGAGGAGGTCGTGAGTGTGCACGTGGAAATCCAGCGTTATAGAGGAAGGCCAAGCGCGCGCGATTTCTACCAGCCATGTGCCACCATCTTTTGTTCGGCCAGAGTTCGCGTTAAAGTGGGCCACGTGTATTCAGCCCGGCGTGGAGTCTGTTTTAAAAACTCTAACCCGTTTAACTCAGTCCGTGAAGCCGGACTGGGAACGTGCGTGTTTTCAGCCCCCGTGTCTAAAGCACGTGGAGCGCCATCTTGTCGGAGTACACAATAGGACATCACTGGTTCGGCTGTTGCCGCCTTCAGCCCTGTTCTGGGTTTTCCCCCTGCAAGAGATGATCGATGCTTATGGTTGTGGATGATGCCGATAACTGGTGTGTGTGTGTAAACAAACTCTGGACTGTAAGGCTGCCACAGAGTTGCTATATTAATATATCTAATTGTAAAGGGAGCCAACAAAGTTGCTGGTTGTCAGATTTATCAGCTCTTATCACTAAGACGGGAAGTTCTAATCATGTCATTAAGTAGTTATTTGGAGACTGTGCAGCTGCAGCTTTGGTTATTAACGGTGTAGAAATGGTTGCTTTGAGATGTTGCTGCTTCTAGAACAGTTGTTCCTGTTCCCAGCCCTGAAACTTGTTACTATAGTGATCATCATCATGGTCCTACACGCCTGTTGTTGATACAGAGACTGCGTTTAGCAAAGATGATGTTTAATTGAGACGATCTTGGTCTACTGTGAGGTTTCCCAGGGGGAGAGCTCAGCCAAGCCTGCAGCGGAGGACATGACATCTAAGGACTACTACTTTGACTCATACGCCCACTTTGGAATTCACGAGGTATTTCTCCAGTTTGTAATCTCTGTTTAGAGCGTAACTCAAGGAAACCTGTGTGTCATGAATCCTGCTTTGTGCTGTAGGAGATGCTGAAGGATGAAGTTCGCACTCTCACGTACCGCAATTCCATGTTCCACAACAAGCACCTTTTTAAGGACAAGGTGGTGCTTGATGTGGGCAGTGGGACGGGTATCCTCTGCATGTTTGCTGCCAAAGCCGGAGCCAAGAAGGTTATAGGGGTAGGTGTTTTATTCACCTATCAGTGGTAATGGCGTCACTCACAGCTGGCGACGGTCTCTTGATGCGTTTGTGTTTGATCTCCGTAGATCGAGTGCAGCAGCATCTCTGACTACGCTGTGAAAATTGTGAAGGCTAACAACCTTGATGATGGTGAGTAAATAGAAGCCAACTTGATTTCAGTCACGTGATCATATTTAAAAATACTTGAGCTCTTCTTGTGTCTGCAGTGGTGACCATCATTAAAGGAAAGGTGGAAGAGGTGGAGCTGCCTGTGGATGGAGTAGACATCATCATATCAGAGTGGATGGGCTACTGTCTCTTCTATGAGTCCATGCTTAATACAGTTATTTATGCCAGAGACAAATGGCTGGTAAGTGTGCACTTCTGTTTGTTTGAGCTCTGTCAGTCCTGTTTCAGTCCTGTGGTTGTTTGTAAAACATGAATTCGATGCGTTCTCTATGAAGGTGTGCGTGCTTGTGAGTACGGTTACTCCATGATGGCGTTGGACTGCGACAGCATGTCTACATGAAGCTGATAGCTGTGAGAGCAGTAATGATATTGGACAGCACATCTACTTTCTACTGGCCCATGTGTGTGGGATTGACTGAACTGTCACAGCTACAGTCCTTGTAACTGTTTGTGTAAACAGTGTTGGCTGTGGTGATGTTTGTGTGTGCGCTCAAACCTTTGTTCCTGTCGCACGTCTGCGATGCGCCTTAAATCTGTAGATGTTTGGGTTGAGCCAGGCTCAGCTTGTGGGTTTTTTAAGCTACTCGTTTATTGCTCCACTTGGTGTGAACATACTGACTTTATTGATCTTTTCTCTGAATACTTGTGTATTTGTCCCTCTTTATACAATAACAGAAACCAGATGGACTCATTTTTCCAGACAGAGCAACCCTTTACGTCACCGCCATCGAAGACCGACAGTATAAGGACTACAAAATACACTGTGAGTGCTCCGAGTGTTTCCTGTATGCAGGTCATTGTCAATATCACCCAGTTGTCCCACAATAAGAACAAAGATCCAGATAAATGAAGAAGTCCTCGACGTTGGGTTCACTGTTCAGTGTGAACATTAATGTGAGGGAGGAAAAAGAGCCAGTGTAGCTGTGGAGCTTCACTCATGAAGTGAAGCAGCAGAAACATTACAGTCCAAACATCAGCGAGGTACCAGCACAGTGAGGTCTCCGGTGTCGGTGCTGCAGTCGTGCTGTGGTGGAGGGGAGCTCCGCTCTGCTGTTACATTTATTCTAATCTGCGCTCCCTTTTCCTCGTCCTGCCGCTCGCCCCACCTGTTGAGTCCAAATCGCTTCCTGTAGTTTTAGAAAAACACATTTAGGTGGTTTTAGGATTTTATTGTGGATGCGTCGTTTTCTAAGTCAATGTATGTTTATCGTTGGTGTCGTCGATTCTGAGGACGCTCTAATAATTCAGTAAGTGGGTGTGGTAAAATGTCATGTGACCAACATGTAAGGTTACATCGTTGTGAAAGCGTGCACACAGTGAAGGAAACAAGCGTGTTTTTGTGTCGTCACACAAAGTCCGGTTGTATCTGAAACCAAACTGGACCAAAGGAAACGACCCGTCACAGGAGCCGTCCATCAGTGGGCTCACTCCGTCACCCCGTGGGCTCTGATTGGCTTTGATGTGCTGCAGTCGTGACCTGCTGTGAGGTCAAATGTTTGCTCGTGTTGCAGGCATTTCCCCTCTCTGGTGTCATAACTGTTGGGTCTGTTACTCACAAGTAATGGATTACTTTAATGGAGTGTTTTAATTACTACACAGAGTAATTCTGTTGTTTCCGTGACTTTGATTCATCTGAGCACTGAAACAGTCTCAACAGTACAAACCTGACACACACACATCTAATGAAGACACGCAGACTTCACATGAACACAAAGCAGACTGAACTCAGCCGACCACACCAACCTCTCTGCACAGTTAGACTGCTGTGGACTGAGTGGGCCTAAAGACTGAGTGAAAGTAGCTGCGTGTCTGAGATGGTTGGAAGTAACTTTGTTTAATGCTTAAGTCTGAAGTCATTACTCGCCAACAGAGCGCCGCCGTGTGAACTGAAGTGGGAGAAATAGTTCATTTATGTAACCTGTCCATTAATCTAGTACTTTAATGTTACATATATTAATGCACGCAGTGAACTCTGTAGAAATATGTAAAGAGACACTCTGGAAGATTTTATACCTACCATCAAAAATGGTAAATGGCCTGTATTTGTATAGCGCTTTTACTAGCCCCCCCTAGGGACCCCAAAGCGCTTTACACACCCAGTCATCCACCCATTCACACACACATTCACACACTGGTGGAGGCAGCTACAGTTGTAGCCACAGCCGCCCTGGGGCCAACTTCCTTCAGAGCTTCCTTCTTACAAAGGTCCAAACTGCTTCCTATACATGACTTTATTTTTCTATTCTTGATTTATTAACAGAGAAATTGAAAAAAATAAACAGAAAATAATCCTGAAGAAAAACTACATAATGTCAGTCATTTTCCTCAAACTGTGATCTGACTGGCTTAATAAGTCAGATCACATTTCCTATTGGAGAAGACAGTTAAGTCCCACCCCTCTGTAAATATCTGTAAGAAGTCCAGTGAAGTGCTGCCGAATAAGAACAACGATAATGTGTAGTATGATTAACATGACTAAATTCTGATTTTATTTTCATTATGACCACTAAATATGAAATATATTTCATTCTTACATTTAGATGTTTATATTTATAAATGTATTTAGTAAATTTATAATTAGCTTTAACTGCTCAGTGCAGCTGTTAGAAAATGGTTCAGACTCCTACCTTCATTTCAGTATTCTGCAAACCTCATGTGGGTGATGTTTGCATCTGGCAGGAAATATTTGTATCTGCATCTCTGTGGGCTTGTCTCTGTCATTGCTCTGTTGTGTGGAGAGATGAGGTTTGCTCGAGTCTTGAGCTGGTGCTCATTTAAAACCATGAAATATCAATCTGAGAGGAGCAGTATGTGAAGTATGTCGATCCCACCAGATGGCCTCCAACTATTGCTTTTGAAAATGACCATGCTATTGTGTTCAGGTGCAGTCCGTGTTCCACTGGAGAAGATTGTATGTGTGAATGACAGCAAGTTCAAATTTCATGCTCTCGCTCTTTTAGAGCTCAGCAGATACCCATGTGTATGTGAGATAAACATCCAGCGGCTCATGGGTGTGTGTGTGTGTGTGTGTGTGTGTGTGTGTGTGTGTGTGTGTGTGTGTGTGTGTGTGTGCGTTGACCTCACATATTCCCACTCACGGGGTCATTTTTGAGCCAGTGTCTTTGCAGTAGTGATTGGGGTCGCTGCTTATAACTCACGCTTTCTATTACCTGGCTTGCTCATTTCTCTGCTGATGGTTTCACTGTGACTGGCGGCTCGAAAAATGAAGGTAAATATAAGCAATGGCCAAATGAAGCTCCCTG
Source organism: Simochromis diagramma (assembly GCF_900408965.1). Classification (NCBI taxonomy): domain Eukaryota; kingdom Metazoa; phylum Chordata; class Actinopteri; order Cichliformes; family Cichlidae; genus Simochromis; species Simochromis diagramma. The sequence continues at coordinate 156,930 of NW_024386912.1, forward strand.
AAGCATCGGCGCGAATAATTTGAAACAGGATTCAATACTCGAAGCTTTTCAACACAGTCCTCTTTTACAGCATCTGGTGGCCGAAGCACGAAGAGCAGCTTAAATCTACAACTTGAAGTGAAAAGCTTCACTGTGAGTTCCCACTGCAGAGCTCAGCTGACAACTTCTGTTTAGTTTTATGTGACAATTCGTGTGATATCAGGCAATACACACAAAACATGTATTGTTTTGTGTGAAAAAAAGAAGTTATGTCTATTTGATTAACTTGATGATTAAACTTTCCTTCTTTGCAAATGTGTCATGGTAAAGTGTCCCTTTGCTTACGACTTCTTGTGAACATGGATTTAAAAAGAAAACATTATACATAATAATGTTTCTGTCTCCAGACTTAAACCCTATTAGCATCAAAGGGGCATCCTCAAATGGAAGGTGGAGGTCTCTAACATCCACCAGCTCCATGATGTCACCAAGGAGGCGTGGGAGAGGACTCCAGTGGCAGCCTGTGAAGCCCAACAGGCAGTGATGAAAAATAATGGCTGACACACAAAATATTGACACTTTGGGCACAATTTGGACATTTTCACTTAGGCGTGTACTCACTTATGTTGACAACAGTTTAGATGTTAATGATTGTATGCTGAGTTACTGAAAGGTGAAAGCAAATTTACACTGTTATACAAGCTGTACACTGACTACTTTACATTGTATTAAAGTGTCATATCTTCAGTGTATCCCATAAAAAGATTTAATAAAATATTTACAACAATGTGGCAACAGCAATCCTGGGAGGCTGCCAAAAGACAGGCAGCCAGTGAAGTGGAGATCAAACGATCAGTGTATCTGCTGTTTTATCGTTTATAGCTGTGGAGAGTCTTAAGGTCACATCGACACGCCCTGACAAAGGGGATCATTCCCCGTACATATGGGAAACGGAGTGGTGAGATAGTCTGGATGTGATAGAGAACTGGTGGCAGTAGATGGCTACCCCTCCTTGAGCCCATTTCTGCGGATGTTTGTTGTTAAAATGGAAATGTTCCTGTTCCTACTGTCACCAGCGCTTGCTCATAGTCAAATAGGATTTGTCCATCTGAAACACGAATGTCCAGATACCAAGTACAAATGGAGCTTAAAGGATCGGTTACTGGATGCTTTTTTCCTTATTTTTCTCATGCAACATGTCAAAGAATTACATATGTATCAAGTAAGCAGTTGGTGTATGACGAAGATACTATAGGTGGCACAAATTGATCCATCCCTCCATTTCAGGGGCAGCAGTCTAAGCAGAAATGCCCAGAATCCCCGATCCCCACACACCAGGGATACTCAAACCAGCACAGACAGAATATCTACTTTACTACTACTTTACATTGTATTAAAGTGTCATATCTTCAGTGTATCCCATAAAAAAGATTTAATAAAATATTTACAACAATGTGAGGGCTGTGCTCACTTTTGTGAGATACTGTATATAATGATACATGTTATATGGAGGTTTGAGACTTTGTCTTTAACTTTATTAGTGAAACAACTGCAGGTTTCACTGACAGTACATAACATGGTAGTTTAGCCTTTGTATGTTTTTCATAAATGAAGTTCTACGTATTCAGATTTGGGCACGTGGGATGATTAGAGTTCACTGAATGGTGCTGAGGTCTGAAGCTGAGAGCAGCTCCAGTAATCACACTGAGAGAAGAACTGTGACAAACTGTTCAATGTGGGGTTTATGCCTCAAAGCTGAAACAGAGCTTTATATATTAATAGATTATCCAGTATAATATTTTACCTTTTTTAAAAGTTATCTACAAAGATAAGATGATGGCGCAGGCTTTCAGTCCTGATTTAAAACACACACAAACTATTAGAACCAGCTTTAATCCAACCAACAACCAACTTTAATGGGCTGCCTCGGCAATGAAAAACATATATTCATTCTTCATATTATTCTCAAAAGGTGTAAGACACTCAGAGTACTGCACACATGTGAACAACACTTCATTAAGAATCATTCAGATTGCTTTTTAACCTGAATATCTAAACCAAACTCAGAAAGAAATAGATAGTCACTGCTGAAAATGTCTATAGTGGAAACATTAAACACATTTGAAATGAGCACATTAAATACCATCGTTTTGGTTTCAACACATAAATATTTGACTTTGCTATTTTCTTTTTGTGTACATTAGCTGTGTTATCAAAAACCTGAATATCATTTATAGACTGTGACTGCTATAACAGACAGTCTGTGGGTGAGAAGAGTGCTCTCAGTACTTCATCCATCTATTGTCTTCCACTTTCCTTCTACAGGGTGGGCCATTTATATGGATACACTGTAACAACATGGGAATGGTTGGTGATATTAAAGTCCTGTTTGTGGCACATTAGTATATGTGAGGGGGCAAACTCCTCAAGATGGGTGGTGACCATGGTGGCCATTTAGAAGTCGGCCATCTTGGATACAACTTTTGTTTTTTCAATAGGAAGAGGGCCATGTGACACATCAAACTTATTGGTAACATCACAAGAAAAACAACGGTGTGCTTGGTTTCAACGTAACTTTATTCTTTCATGAGTTATTTACAAGTTTATAAAAAAAACACTTATAAAATGTGTTCAATGTGTTGGATTGTCAATGCAACCCTCTTCTCCCACTCTTCACACACTGATAGCAATACCGCAGGAGAAATGCCAGCACAGGCATCCAGTATCCGTAGTTTCAGGTGCTGCACATCTCGTATCTTCACACCATAGACAATTGCCTTCAGATGACCCCAAAGATAAAAGTCTAAGGGGGTCAGAGCAGGAGACCTTGGGGGCCATTCAACTGGCCCACGACGACCAATCCACTTTCCAGGAAACTGTTCATCTAGGAATGCTCGGACCTGGCACCCATAATGTTTCCAGCAAGATGGTGCAAAAACTCAGGGAACGTGCCAGCTTCAGTGCAGCAAGGGTTTTGTTCGTCAACTAGCAGCTGGTTCATTTGTGCTGCCAGGTGCTCGTGGAGTGCAGTCAGCTTCTTCAGCCAGTAGGCGTGAACCATGTCAGGGCCTGGTGCTGTCCAACTCTTCATACTGGAGATATCTGCCACTGTGATGGTTACTGGACCCTGTTCGGGGAGGTCGCTGTGGTCTGCCCTCAGATCCACTAGCCACTGAGCATTGCCTTTATGGGTTGCGTCCTTCTCCCATATGCTCTTCCAGTATTGTTCTGCCTGCAGCCTTGGTGTTCTCATATTGTTCCCCTGCCACTGAGAGTACACCTTGGCTGGTTCTTGCCTTCTATCTCTCTGGTGTACCTCTTCAAGCGGCTGGCCAAGGCTGTGAGTCGTTGCTTGGACAGCTTCCTGTACTTCTTAGGCACCTTCCTCATCGCGCCTTTCTGCAACTCCGATAGTTGGCTCCGTGCTACCTTGATCTTAGCCTCTAGCCTCCTTCTCCATGGAGGGTACTGCCCCTTGTGGCTGTTCAACTTGTAGCCAAGCATCTCAATGATCACTGCTGCCTTGTAGATCAGCTTGTTAGTGTCGGTAATCGTGGTTGTAGGTATCGTCCGTAGTGCTGCATTAACATCATCTAGCAGACCTTCTGAGGGTACTTCACGTAATCTTGGTAACCGGCTACGGGGGGGTCCAGGTTTCAAGCTTGGCCATGATCCTATCTTTCAGGTCAGTTCCTCTCACACTCAACAATCCTTCTCCTATCGCACTTGGGGCTTGGTACCCAATCTCGGGTGTGGGTGATGATATATATATATTAGGGGTGCAACGATACTCGTATCGATATTGAACCGTTCGATACAGTGCTTTCGGTTCGGTACGCATATGTATCGAACAATACAACATTTTTAATTTATTTTATCAACTTTCCTTCTGACGATGCTGTCTGTGTTGAGAGCTCAGTGGATCTGCGCTCGACAGTGCAGCCTAGGCGGAGTAGTCGAACGCAGATTCACTGAGCGCAGGGCAAGCTAGCGAGATAGAAGTTAAGCTCTCCTTGCAACATGGCAAATTGAACCTCCCCCACCCTCATTCAGATCTGGCCTTTGGAACTATTTTGGTTTTCATGTGACGTATGACCCTGAAGGTAAGCGCGTCATGGACTAAAGTAAAACAGTATGTTGGATGTGTCACGCAATGCTCAATTACGTGGGTGGGAACTAGTGTGTTAGCGCAGTTAGCTCGTTAACGTGTTGGCCGTCCAGCCCCATGCACGGGGCGATCGGCGGTAGCTCGTTAACGGAGATTTGCCGTGTTGTGGCGTTAACATCATTTCAACGAGATTTACGCTGACAGCACTAGTGGGAACACAACGAATATGACTGCACATTTACTCCGACAGCATCCTAGTGCAAAGACAAAAACAACAAGCATGCTACTAACTTTAGCCGAGTCATTTAGACAGCTGTTAGCACATGATTCTCCTTATGGGGACCTGATATGTTTAATATGCTGCTGAGAATATAGCCCAGAAGAAGCGTATAGTATATCTTTTATTTTGGAAAGAGCCATTTCTCTGTAATAAACTCTCTTTTCCAAAGATGAGTGATTCCTCAATCAGATACAGGGCTCGCAATATCGCTAGCCCGACGTCCCGGGGCTAGCGATTTTTCCAGTCGGGCTACCAAAATCTATCTCTGCCCTGCCTGTCGGCCTATCGTAGGAAGGACAAATATATGTCAATGCTTTTGCATTCTTTCAGAAATGTAGCTGGGTAATTATGTCATTGGCATCGGTGAGCCACTGTCAATATGTGACATATTGACATCGCGTTTGAATTTGCGCTTGTTTTTTGCTTTCTTTCTTTTTTTCTTTTTTTTTTGCCTGTCCCGTTTGGCTCTTTTGCCATCAGAATTGTTGTCTAAAGGCAAAGAAAGATGCCCAACGGATTTACTTTACCAAATTGACCATCCCAGCCTTGCCATATTGGTCCATTTGATTCACCTTTTATTGTTTATTTTATTTTCACTTGTTGAATACGGGACAGACTTGACTGGGGGAAAGAAGGGGAAAAAGAAAGAGGGAAAGAGAAACAGCTGAGAAGAGGGACGGGGGAGAAGGGCAAAAAACAAAAACCAACAGAATGGGGAGAAAAAAAAAAGAAAAAAAATGCATCTATCGATCACCTGGATCACCTGCTGAGAAAGAAAAAAGAAAACAAGCAGAAGAGAACAAGAGTAATAGAATAAACAACATCACAATGATATATGTGAATATGACAGTAAATACTAAATATTAAACATTATTGTGCAGCACATAAGATCGACAGTGCACAGTGTGCTTTGAGGTAGGAGCCAAAAAGGGTGTAGTTTGTGGGTGTGATCACCCGTGTGTACACCTGTGAGCATGGACGCGCTTGTTTTTTCAAAAGGTTCCTTCATGTAATAATCTGCTAGAGGGTGTGGGGGGGCCACAGCCCCGTCCTCCAGGGCATGAAGCAGGTATGGAGGAGATCAAAACTCCAGACATCCAGAGGCCCCCAGAACACAAGAGACCAAGGAAGACCAACAGAGGGGCAGCCGCGCCACTGTCCCAGAAAGAGCTGAGGAGAGTCCCAGATGAGGGCTCACTCAGCAACCGCGGAGCAGAAGCCAGGGGGGGTTGCAGTGACGCGCCCGTGAGCTCCGCCGGCAGCCAGCTGTGCCTGAGTGACCGAGCCCCAGGCCGAGAGGCCGGGGGCACCCCACCTCCGAAGTGGCCCGAGCAAGCCCCAGGCTCCAGGCCCCGATAAGCGGCCGCCAAGGAGTGAGCCGGTGTGTACCTGGACGCCCATCCCCAGACACAAAGAACCACCAACGCACCGATGTCTGAGGGAGTCCGCCACTGGCAGGGGAAGTGGTGGTGGGGGGAGATAGGCCTCCAAACCTTGGAGGGCCTGAGATGTCCCCAGAGAGGTGGCATCTGATACCCAACCTGACATATAGACACAGACATACAGGCACACACAGACACAAACATCCATTCCCACCCTCATGCTCTCATATATACTTACTCCACACTCAACCAACGTGGAGACAGACATAAAGAGACACTGTACACACGATCACACTCCCCAAGCGTACTCTACGAACTGGGTCTAGGTACCCTTGCCCCTGGAGGGGGGAACTGCACCCAGACCCAGGTGGTGTTACCCTTTTCCCTGCAGTGGGGAGAGGCAGACCGCCCCGACTCCGCAGCAGCAGGGAGGCCCCACACTCCAGACCGCAGTCGGACGGCCAACTCCTCCTCCTAGCCCCCCCGCTCCAGCAGGCCGCAGAGAATGGGGGTGAGAGAAGACTCCAAACCTCCCTCCACCCGCTCATTGTAGTGTTGATGCATGTATGTTCTAAGGTGCATTTAAAACCCAGGAGGGCATGGAGCTACCTGCCAGAGAGCAGCAGGTAAGCGCATGGTCCCTCCTGCTAGCCCTCAATGTCTACATATATTTAAAATTGAGAGCTGGGCAACGACGCCAGGGGTGAGGTGTACACCCTGATGGTCTATTGGAGTCCATGTATCGTGCCCACCCCCAAGATCCTATATGTATGTGTAATGAGAGTGTGAGTAATGTGAATGTCTAAGTTGTGGGATAAAATTGAGGCAGAGGCAGCCAGAAGGGGACAGAGGGGGGGTGGGGGGTGGGGGGGTGGGGGGGGGGGTAGCCTCCTCTGCACCCTGGTGACATACCCCTACTCCAAGGCCCTGCATGTGTGGGTGGTTGTGGTGGAGCGGGTAGAGGGAGGCAGCTGGAGATGGGGAGGGAAGGAGGGGAGGGAAGGAAGGGAGGGAAAAGTGACCCCTCCCTGGGGCCAGCTCCCCCGCTGACCCCAGTAGGCACTCCCATACTCCGCGACCCGCCAGGGAAAGGGGGCCCAGGCCCATCCAGACCGGGGCCCAGCGCAGCAGCGCCCCCCGGCCCCACAGAGCCTGGGACAGTCCACCCAACCCCACCACAGAGAAAACTGCACCCACCCCACCATCCACTCATCTTCCAGATTACATAAGACAATAGACGCCCAGGCTGAGATCTTCCTCCACCTCTCCTGTATCTCCCCCTCCTGCAGAGAGTTCCTGAGGAGAGGAAAGCTCCTGCAAGATGTGACAATCTCCCCCACCAGTTGAAGAGCCCCCCAGGTGGCTCGACGCACCGGCGGCACCCTGCGCCAGGGCCGGGCCCCCATGCACCCACCCGCCCACAACCCCGGCAACACACCAACCAGGACCCAAGCCCCCGAGGCTTGTTTTTTGCTTTCACTTTGCAATTGCGCGAACTGTGTATAGAGAGCGGCAGCACTGATTGGTGAGTGATGATAATTTGCGCACCAATTCCTCTGACATCGTCTTATCAATCGTTAGCTTACTATGCAAATATGACAAGTGAAATCTCCCGCAGCAAGCTTAAATATGTGAGAGGTTGATCACGCAGAGAATCGCTGAGCGTTATGTGAGTGCGTGTGTAAAAGCAGCAGGATATATACAGTGGGGCAAAAAAGTATTTAGTCAGCCACCGATTGTGCAAGTTCCCCCACTTAAAATGATGACAGAGGTCAGTAATTTGCACCAGAGGTACACTTCAACTGTGAGAGACAGAATGTGAAAAAAAAATCCATGAATTCACATGGTAGGATTTGTAAAGAATTTATTCGTAAATCAGGGTGGAAAATAAGTATTAGGTCAATAACAAAAATACAACTCAATACTTTGTAACATAACCTTTGTTGGCAATAACAGAGGTCAAACGTTTACTATAGGTCTTTACCAGGTTTGCACACACAGTAGCTGGTATTTTGGCCCATTCCTCCATGCAGATCTTCTCGAGAGCAGTGATGTTTTGGGGCTGTCGCCGAGCAACACGGACTTTCAACTCCCGCCACAGATTTTCTATGGGGTTGAGGTCTGGAGACTGGCTAGGCCACTCCAGGACTTTCAAATGCTTCTTACGGAGTCACTCCTTTGTTGCCCGGGCGGTGTGTTTTGGATCATTGTCATGTTGGAAGACCCAGCCTCGTTTCATCTTCAAAGTTCTCACTGATGGAAGGAGGTTTTGGCTCAAAATCTCACGATACATGGCCCCATTCATTCTGTCCTTAACACGGATCAGTCGTCCTGTCCCCTTGGCAGAAAAACAGCCCCATAGCATGATGTTTCCACCCCCATGCTTCACAGTAGGTATGGTGTTCTTGGGATGCAACTCAGTATTCTTCTTCCTCCAAACACGACGAGTTGAGTTTATACCAAAAAGTTCTACTTTGGTTTCATCTGACCACATGACATTCTCCCAATCCTCTGCTGTATCATCCATGTGCTCTCTGGCAAACTTCAGACGGGCCTGGACATGCACTGGCTTCAGCAGCGGAACACGTCTGGCACTGCGGGATTTGATTCCCTGCCGTTGTAGTGTGTTACTGATGGTGACCTTTGTTACTTTGGTCTCAGCTCTCTGCAGGTCATTCACCAGGTCCCCCCGTGTGGTTCTGGGATCTTTGCTCACCGTTCTCATGATCATTTTGACCCCACGGGATGAGATCTTGCGTGGAGCCCCAGATCGAGGGAGATTATCAGTGGTCTTGTATGTCTTCCATTTTCTGATGATTGCTCCCACAGTTGATTTTTTCACACCAAGCTGCTTGCCTATTGTAGATTCACTCTTCCCAGTCTGGTGCAGGTCTACAATACTTTTCCTGGTGTCCTTCGAAAGCTCTTTGGTCTTGGCCATGGCGGAGTTTGGAGTCTGACTGTTTGAGGCTGTGGACAGGTGTCTTTTATACAGATGATGAGTTCAAACAGGTGCCATTCATACAGGTAACGAGTGGGGGACAGAAAAGCTTCTTACAGAAGACGTTACAGGTCTGTGAGAGCCAGAGATTTTCCTTGTTTGAGGTGACCAAATACTTATTTTCCACCCTGATTTACGAATAAATTCTTTACAAATCCTACCATGTGGATTCATGGATTTTTTTTTCACATTCTGTCTCTCACAGTTGAAGTGTACCTCTGGTGCAAATTACTGACCTCTGTCATCATTTTAAGTGGGGGAACTTGCACAATCGGTGGCTGACTAAATACTTTTTTGCCCCACTGTATTTCAGTTCTGCTGAGCCAAATAAGACAGGTCAGGGTGAAGAAGTGACAGCCAAAGAAAAGCTTACCACAAAACGGAAAAGTTATGACAAATCAGACTATAAGGCAAAAAGAAAGTGCAGCTTTATGGTTTCATGGACAAAAGAATTTCTGTGGCTGCAATATGACGAGCTAAATAACCAGGGCTGCACATAAGTGGTCCGCAGGTGCACATTCGCTGTCAAAATAAAAAACGCGCACAAGATAAGAAGTTGCAAAGCGTGTTTGCGCACATAAGATTTTCAGGAGGAGGACAGACATTTGTTTAGAACTTTTAAAGATGTCGAAGAAGCTCCTTTAAGCAATTACTGTGATGTTCCTCCACCTTCAAAGAAATGTCAGGAGTCCGAACCACAAAAGAAGCACGTATTCTCGGAAAAGTGGTTGCAGGAGGTGAGCTGGCTTCAAACAAATGATGAACGCACAGAGATGTGGTGCAGAATGTGCCGTGAAAATTTGATAAATGACAAATTAAAAAGGCATGAACATTTTTTTTTGTATCGAAAAAATATCGAACCGTGACACCAAAGTATCGAACCGAACCGTGAAGTTTGTGTATCGTTGCACCCCTAATATATATATATATATATATATATATATATATATATGTCGTGTTTTCAAAATTGGAGTTCAAGTTATTTTTACTTCTAATAGTGTTAACATGCTACACAGGTCAATGACAAGATTTTTTTAATTTTCATTGTAAGTGGGCTAAAGCAGTTAATTAAAAGTAGTCTAACATACATGTAAATGCTGTAATTTGATTATTTTAATAAACATGTAACTTGGATGGATTCGATGCTGGCGTGACCACAGTGCACACGTCTGCTGTCACTCACAGTGGTCCAAGGGACGCTCAGGGAGTTAGTGTGTTCGCTCACACACGTGAAAAATTAGAGGGAACATTGGTGATGACATCATTCTTACAGCATCAACACAGTAATTCAAATCACACTTATGACAAAGGAGATCCTTGAACACAAATTAGCCTGATATGAAAATGCTTGTGTGCTGGTTTTATTCCAGTCTCATGGAGAGGGCGGGGCTTATGTCCTATACTGCAGCCGGACATCAGGGGGCGATAGAGACGCTTTTGGCTTGTCTTTTGTCAGATGTTTTGTCAACCGTCGAAGAAGAAGAAGAAGAAGAAGAAGAAGAGCGGAAGCCAGGGAGCGGAATTCAAAAGAGAAGGTGAGTTCTGTCCGTTATAAAGTTGAGGCTGAGCAGCACAGATCCCTGCGGTGTGCCTTAAAGCAGGTAACACAAACGGCACAGTGACGCTGGGTTAGTGTTAGTGGGTAGCACGTTAGCGAGTCCGTGAAATAAACCAAACAATACAAACAACCAGTCTCACGTTGCATTTGCGCAGCTGCAGAGCGGGGAGAAGTCGGTAACCGGTGACACCTCGGCTGTGTCCCAATCCAGCGACCGCACGCTTCGAAGTACGCGCACTTCGCGGACTACGTACGGCGGGTACTAGCAAGTACGAGAAGTGCGGAAGTGAGAGGCTTGTGGAATGGGACGGTTCGCGCTGCTCAGGTTGCCTAGCAGCCATGATACTAACCGCACTAAACGTTTCATACAGCTGTAAAACATGATTGTTGGGCTACATGTCTGTACTGAACAGTCATTTTAAGATTAGTTAGTAAATAAAAATTAGCTGATGTTGTTCATGAGACTAAAGTCATCTCACTGTGGTAATGTAAATATAATATGGCCAATATTAAAGTTACTATATTAATCATTATCAGTTATTACAGCAGTGAGTTTGAACTCTGTGTCAAATACTGAGCCTCAGTAAAGATTTAATTTATCATTTATATTTCCTACCACCTTAAATCTTCACTCAAAGACAAGTATCTGTGACAGTGTGTATACAGATGTATTATATATAAGAGACAAATATTGTTCTTTTAATATGTTGGCATTACTAAATGTGGCTCAATGCTTACAAATATGTGTAAAAAGCAAATGTACGAGCTGTGATAACTGTGTCTGATAGAATGAAGAGTAGACTGATATATGAAATATTCCTTTATTGGGTGAGAAAATCAGACCATGTCATAACTGCTGTAAGTCATACAGAATAGATATCAGAGCCTGTTTAAACAGGCTCTGATGTCTGCTAAATGGGTCAAACTGGGCAGAAAGTCTACAAACACATAACATCCTTATAGAATATGATGTAACACTATAGATCAACTTAGCTCAGAATATATAAAGCATATAAACAGTTACAGCAATATGATGCAACAAACACAGCAGCTACTGATCCAAAATACTCAAAGCTTCATAGAACTGAAACCAACATTTATTTTAGCTCCATTCTGCTGCTGATACAGACTTTAGGTTTCTGAACATTTGCTTTAGGTTTCTCAGCTACGCTGAGGTCAGACCCATTTCCGGTGTCGGTGGAAACTGAAGGGGTCAAAGGTCTCCGTCCTTTGTAAAACAGGTGTTTGGCAGTAAGGAATATTATTAATGCATCAGTGTCATGAAACACCTCGTTTTTAAAGGCAACGCTGTCAGTTATACACTAATATAAATGGCACCATGTTTACGGGATCACTTAAAGACGGAGTTTGGTCCATGAGGGAAACACTCTCAGTAGAGATGGGCGATATAAGATTTTTTCATATCACGATATGTTTTTTTCATTTCAGGCGATAACGATATCTATCACGATATAAGCCAAATAACTATATTTGTAAGATTTAAATGTCAAATCAAATCAAATCAAATCACTTTTATTGTCACATCACATGTGCAGGCACATTGGCACAGCACATGCGAGTGAAATTCTTGTGTGCGAGCCCCACAAGCAACAGAGATGTGCAAACACAACAACACAAACGAGCAAAATACAAGAATGGCCGACCTGAAACTAATAAATATATGTACAATATATAATAGTGTATGCATTTCTGGATGTGTATACTAAATATTTTCCTACGTGTGTGTGTGTATGTGTGTGTGTATACACATTTTTACAAATTAAATAGTAAAAAAAAAAAAAATATATATATATATATATATATTAGGGGTGCAACGCGTTAAGGTCATTTCAACGAGATTAACCTGAAAGCACTAGTGGGAACACAACGAATATGACTGCACATTTACGCCGACATCATCCTAGTGCAAAGACAAGTGGAAGCAGACAAAAAAAAGCAAGCATGCTACTAACTTTAGCCGAGTCATTTAGACAGCTGTTAGCACATGATTCTCCTTATGCTGCTGAGAATATAGCCCAGAAGAAGCGGATAGTATAGCTTTTATTTTGGAAAGAGACATTTCTCTGTAATAAACTCTCTTTTCCAAAGATGAGTGATTCCTCAATCAGATACAGGGCTTGCAATATCGCTAGCCCGACGTCCCGGAGCTAGCGATTTTTTCAGTCGGGCTACCAAAATCTATCTCTTCCCTGCCCGTCGGGCTATTGTAGGAAAAATATATGTCAATGCTTTTGCATTCTTCCAGAAATGTAGCTGGGTAATTATGTCATTGGCATCGGTGAGCCACTGTCAATATGTGACATATTGAAGTCGCGTTTGAATTTGCGCTTGTTTTTTTGCTTTCACTTTGCAATCGTGCGAACTGTGTATAGAGAGCGACAGCACTGATCTGTGAGTGATGATAATTTGCGCACCAATTCCTCTGACATCGTCTTATTAATCGTTAGCTTACTATGCAAACAATGGGACAAG
>NW_024386912.1:169755-267255 GCF_900408965.1 Simochromis diagramma
TAGCTGTTGCATATATGAGAGAATGATGTTAGTTGTACAATGAATATGTGCTGCCATCTATACCAGCTAACCTGTCCCACGTTTTCAGGCCCACACACCTGACCATTTGTGTTTTGGTTTGTTGTTTAGAAACTTCAGATAAATCATGCAGAAGTTAAATTATTCAAAGGAATATGAATATAAAGCACTGTATACACCATCAGCACCGGCTCCCCTCAGGGCTGTGTTCTTTCTCCTCTGCTCTTCTCCCTGTGCACCAACTGCTGCACCTCCACCCACCAGTCTGTCAAGCTAATCAAGTTTGCAGATGACACCACCGTTATTGGGCTCATCTCGGACGGGGATGAGTCTGCCTACAGGAGGGAGGTTGAACGTCTGGTGTCCTGGTGCAGCCACAACAACCTGGTGCTGAATGCCCAGAAGACAGTGGAGATTACTGTGGACTTCAGGAAGCACACAGCTCCACTCCCCCCCATCATCCTGACTGACACCCCCATCACCTCTGTGGACTCATTCCGCTTCCTGGGTACCACCATCACTCAGGACCTGAAGTGGGAGCCCACCATCACCTCCATCATTAAGAAAGCCCAGCAGAGGATGTACTTCCTGAGGCAGCTGAAGAAATTCAACCTGCCAACACGGACGATGATGCAATTCTACACCGCAATCATCGAGTCCATCCTCACCTCCTCCATCACCGTGTGGTACGCTGGAGCCACTATCAGGGACAAACAGAGACTGCAGCGTGTTGTGCGCTCTGCTGAGAAGGTGATTGGCTGCAGACTCCCATCTCTGCAGGACCTGTACACCTCCAGGACACTGGGGCGTGCAGCTCGGATCTCAGCTGACCCTTCTCACCCTGGACACAGTCTGTTTGACCTGCTCCCCTCAGGCAGGAGGCTCCGGTCCATTCGCACCAGAACCTCTCGCCATAAGAACAGTTTCTTCCCCTCTGGTGTTGAACACATGAACAATAACCGTATGACTGTCCCCGCCACTAACACATGACCCTACGCTGTGTTCACTGCATCATTCCATGTTGGCACTGATCACCACCTGCACTCATGTATATATCATGTATATATCTATCTATCTACTTAGCACTTTTAATTCTTATTCTCATTTTTATTTTCATGTCTATTTAAGCGTTATATGACAGTATGTTTGCACTAAGTACCTAATGTTGTAAACCTGCTCAACATTTGGCAATAAAGCCCTTTCTGATTCTGATATAAGTATTGTACAAACTCAGTGAGAGTTCACACCAAAGCTTTTGTTAGTGATGATGTGATGGACCCGTCTATACACTCAAACCTCGGCTGTTTGATGACACGTTCACTCATTTCACCTTCATCATCCTGGTCGATGGCAGCGGATGTTTATCTAGACGGTCTCGTAGCGTCTTTCCCTCCTTCAGTTATATGAAGCAGCTGAATGTTAAAAACCAGCCCGATGGTCCTGCCCCCAAACTGCACTGCTGCCATGCTGTTTTTCTGTGCAGCATCCAGAGTTTGGTTACGTTATCATGTGATCAGGCTCCCAGTATTTCACAGGCTGGTCAGCAAACTAAACGCGCTCCATCAGTGATGGGGTGTTGTGAGCTCGTCTCTCTGCAGCTGCTCCTTGGCTCTCGCGGCGAGCACCTGATGGTGGCCAGTTCATGGTGAAACAACAATGCTGAAGGTCTGTGGTCATTCGTGCTTACCCATCAGAGGCTTCATGTAGGACAGTTTAGTTGGGACTGAACCAGCTGATAAACAACGCTGACACTGTTTATGTGACACCTCTCTATCCTACCCGAGCAATCAAAGCTCTTTATACAACACTTCTCCACGCTTCGCCTACACAAGTCGTGCACATACATACTGAGGCAGCAGGGACCAACTCGGGACTAGCATCAAGCATGTGGGTGAGTGTTTGTTATACTCGAGTATTATATACTGAGATCTTCTCTGACAGCGCTTTAACACACGACTCACCCCATGTCCCCCACAGACTCTTCTGCATGCACGAGAACCACGTGAGCCCAAACGTTGTTTCCCATATTCAGAGTTCGTACGTCTGAATTCAGGATGCGGGCCAGAACGTGGCACCGATCAGAACCTGTGTTTTCACTGGAACAGTAACCAACGCTACTTCCTTTAAACTTCTAGACTTCATGGTGTGGGGATGAACAAAAGTATTTTACCAGCATAATATAATCTGCAGTGTGATCATTGCTTTAACAATGTAACAGACAGCTTTAAGATGGCCTTAAGATGTTTATGCATAGTTATCATATTAACCTTGTATTTCAGATGCAGTTATAATTATTTTATACACATTGCATATCTGTGCTTATTTTGAGTTGATGTTCGGTTCATTAAGGGTCTTAAGCTTCACTGGCGTGACTGTCAGATCTGTCAGCTTTAGCGCCTAAACAATTTCGACAAATTTAAGTTAACGGTCCAACCGATAAAGTCCTACTTTTTTGTGATCAATTAACCAGTATCTGTCCAACAGTTTCTGGCCTCATCTCTAACGTCCCTAAATCAATTTAAGAGTGTCCAACACCCAAGGCCCAAACATGTCATGTTTAATGTAATGAGAGTCCACAGAGTGCTGTAAAATGTGAAGAACTGTTGTTCAGGGCAGTAAACACCTGAACATGGAAGCAACAATTCATTGTTTGGTGAGATTTTCTACAAAGATGCTGGGAGAGCGTCACAACTCAGA
The DNA here is from genome assembly GCF_900408965.1 of Simochromis diagramma. Classification (NCBI taxonomy): domain Eukaryota; kingdom Metazoa; phylum Chordata; class Actinopteri; order Cichliformes; family Cichlidae; genus Simochromis; species Simochromis diagramma. The sequence goes on from NW_024386912.1 coordinate 172,471, forward strand.
AAGTTAGATGTACAGTTTATGAATTTTATTTTTAAAAAAAAGAAAAAGTGGCAGCCAGAAACAATACAAAAGAGAAAACTGAGAATGTCAGAGCGGTCTGTGCAGAGTGCCAACACAGCTGTTACCATCGACACACTGCTCTCAAGCTGAGGAAAGGTGGAACTGAAGGGGTGTGGCCTAAAAGTCCAGTAAGAATCAGTCCAGCAACCATCTACAAACAGCGTCCTTTCCAACGCCATGGTTACCGTTCAATGAAGGACAGGCTGAGTTTGCGTCTGTGTTAACTTCTCCCATGCAAAATAAACAGAACCCCAAAGAACCCAACGAGGTGTTGGGACAAACCTTCGTATGCTAACATACATTTTGTTGAGTGTATATGACAATGAAGCACCACGCCAATGCACTTGGAACTGAAAGCCACAAAAACCATTTAAATACTGTTAATGTTTGAACAAGTGATGTCTTTAAAATGTTGCTGCGGGAGCGTCAGACTATCGCTCAGACTCTGTATCTGTCCTCTACTAATGACAAAACAGGAACGGAGGGAAAGGCGTCTAACGCATCCTGTACTCCAGCGTCTTTGACATCTCACATAGCTGGCCCCTGAAGTCCACGTCGATGGTGAAGTCCAGGTCCCTCTGCAGAGACAGCAGGTCAGGTTACACAAAGACAAACGGAATCGAAGCAAAGAGCGGCCGAGCCGTGCTTACATTGTTCTTGACATTTGGCTTCATGCTGACGGTGCCAATGATCTCCTCTCCAGTCTTCACAGTCAGGTAATCATCCAGGTAGAAGACGGTCTGCTTCCAGTGGGTGTAAGGAGACTCTGGGCCTGTCGGGAGACAGAGCGTTGGTAATCTACACCAGCCTTTATTTTAACCCGCCCGTGTGTCACACAGTTCAGCTGACTGGCTCCAATCAGCTGACCACCCCTCGCCTGTTCACCTGTAGTCATGTGTCTGTAAAGCTAATTCTGGCTGCAGGCTGAGATGTGAGCTTCTCCTCCCGGATTCGTTGCTGTATAAATAAAACTGAATTTGTCAAAGCAGACACTAATGTCAGCTCACAGTGGTGAACAATCTGTACAACAGCAACGACCCGCCGCCGTTTGCAGGAGGGTCAGTGGGTCCCGTCTGACAGAACATGAAATGTTCAGTATGTGGATGAAGTACGTGAACCCTGAGAACGCCCAGAGCAACAATCCTGCCAACGCTGTAAACTCATTCAGGTATGAGACCTGCTTTCATGCAGTGACTATCAGGGCAGTAGAAAGCATGCATACTGGGACACCAGTGTAAAGACAGCAGGCACACTGACTGGTAGAGAAGCCGATCCTCTTATGGCAGCGGGTGAACTCGATGTTGAAGTAGGTAACCAACGCGTGGATGTAGTCGTTCCTCTTCACCTGGAGGCAGAACGGGGACGTGAACGTCAGGTCTTCGGCCTTCACCGTGTAGATGTCCACCTCCTAGACAAAAAAGACAAGATGCCTTCAGACCAAGTGTTTCAGGTCAGCTTCATCCACCCTCTGCCTGTCCCACATCCATTCAAGGAGCAGAGAACGATCCACCTACCCTGACGAGACAGGAGTTGCTGACCAGCTGCTTGGGGTCCACCACATCCACCAGGGGCTCCTTGATCGCCACCTCCTTGATGCAGGACATATCAAAGCCGTACACATTCTCCCACCCTGACAGAGACAAGACCAGGTTACAGCTACAATGGTCCACAGTGTCCTCTCTGACAGACGGGTCACCGCTCTGAGCGTCTGTCACGCACAGCGCTGTGCTCGGCTCACCTCGTCCTGTTGACGTTCTGCTAATGGCGAGCAGACTAATAACCACGTTGACAGTGTACGCTTACAAACACTGGAGCACAGCGTGAACTCGGCACCATCACAAGCTTGTATTACAGAGTGGATCCAATCTGATGGGCATTTTCATAATCACATCACAGTGAAGCATAAAAGGAGCCGGTGCAGTGTTTTACACTCATCGCTGTATATCCGACTCTACATGCTGATGACAGTTTGAACCTAAAAGGTCAAACTGGGCTCATGAAACCGGTTCTTGCTGTGACCTTTGATGAAGGTGCAGGGGCTTGACCGGGGGGACGGAATCTCTATTGTTACATACTATTTACAAATTAATTTCTCACTTCCATTTCCCGGGATGTAGGGTGGCCACGGATCAGGTATCAGAGCAATTCATCTACCAATCAGATGGTCAGTGGAACAATCTCCAGCTCCTTCTGTGGAAGTATCAACTATCCTTAGACAAGGTACTCAAAGCACTGTTGCTCCCAGTGCATCCATCAGAGATAAAAGTACTTAGGTATAGATTTAAAAAACTGTGTGAATGTGTGCAATTGGGTGAATAAGCCTCACAGCAGAATGTGCTTCGAGTGCTCAAACTGAGTAGAAAACACTTCTTAAATACCAGTCCAGTTACCCGCCTATACTAATGTTTCATTCTGAATAAATGTCCCATGTCCTGTCCAAAATATAAACTGGCTTCAGCATGGCTTTCCCATCCTTGAGTTGTCAGGAATTACTGTACCATGAAATCATTAAGGGTAGTAAAGGCAGCCCTGAAGAAATGAGGTTAGCAGGGATGGAAACAAGCGCTGGGAAGAAATGGTCAGGTCTATCGGCATTCCAAGAAACTGGCTCTAGATTGTGTAATTATGTGAGACTGCAAACTTGTGTTATGGGAGGATTGTGAGTGTGAGCACTACGCAGTATAAAAGAATACTAATGCAAGAATATTAATTTTACACTGACTTTAATTCATGGGAAATTTGCCAATAAATATAGAGACAAAAAATAAAATACAAAAAAATGTCAACAATTTCACAAAATGGAACAAGCCATTCACAAATGCCAACACTTAGCCTTCTATCTGGGTCTATCCTGGGAAATGTTTTTTTCTGCTACCGAGGTCTACTGCAGAATGTGGACTCTAATCAGAAATGCAGTGTACTATAAAACACTTGAGGATGTGCAGTTTAGATTCCGATTAAGCTACACACCAGAGAGAATATTTGGCCGTATGTAACAGGATGCTCAGGAGGACATCACTCTGGGAAAAGAAATTTACAGGCACGTTCTGACTACAAGCTAGCTCAGATTTTTCATTTGTCTAAGAAAGTGGCACGAGGATCCTAAACTGCAGGTTTCAATGCTTCAGCTCAGGTAACAGCTGTTGGTTGACTACTTCTTTGCTTCCATCCATGGTCTTTCTTCCTGCTGGAGCAGAAGAATCGGGAGGTCTGGATGATAAATCAGATGAAGGCGTTGGGCCGGTTAGCCTCTGGATTCTAGAGATCTGTGGAAGGTGAAAGAATGCATTAATCTACATGGTGATATATGACCACAGCTACACAGTCTATCAGCCAGACCCTATTTGTTATTCAGGTTTATCTAAGCAGCTATGTTGTTGTCACAGGGTAGATCCAGGACATGTTGGAGATATTCCGTCTATGCTGGTTTGAGTATCCCTGGTGTGTGGGGATCGGGGATTCTGGGCATTTCTGCTTAGACTGCTGCCCCTGAAATGGAGGGATGGATCAATTTGTGCCACCTATAGTATCTTCGTCATACACCAACTGCTTACTTGATACATATGTAATTCTTTGACATGTTGCATGAGAAAAATAAGGAAAAAAGCATCCAGTAACCGATCCTTTAAGCTCCATTTGTACTTGGTATCTGGACATTCGTGTTTCAGATGGACAAATCCTATTTGACTATGAGCAAGCGCTGGTGACAGTAGGAACAGGAACATTTCCATTTTAACAACAAACATCCGCAGAAATGGGCTCAAGGAGGGGTAGCCATCTACTGCCACCAGTTCTCTATCACATCCAGACTATCTCACCACTCCGTTACATTTCCCATATGTACGGGGAATGATCCCCTTTGTCAGGGCGTGTCGATATGACCTTAAGACTCTCCACAGCTATGGTAAATGGTCTGTATTTGTATAGCACTTTTACTAGTCCCCCCTAGGGACCCCAAAGCGCTTTACACACCCAGTCACACACCCATTCACACACTGGTGGAGGCAGCTACAGTTGTAGCCACAGCTGCCCTGGGGCAGACTGACAGAAGCGAGGCTGCCACATCGCACCATCGGCCCTTCTGGCCATCACCAGTAGGCGGTAGGTGAAGTGTCTTGCCCAAGGACACAAAGACCGAGACTAGAAGAGAGATCTGTGTGTGGCATGAAGAACGAGGAGGGCAGCTGGACCGCTGCCACAACAACAGTCTGGAAATAAAGACAATTTACAGTGCTGTGCGTGGGTTCTTTATTCTGTCACAACAGCTTTGAAGTTATTTTATACCTCCCAGATTGTCTTATCTTTGGTGGTTTTCTTGGACATTTCCTGTCAGGATCCTGGAGCTCCCGACCCAGTGTTGTGAGCTTCTTGTGTCTCAGGGTTTTTGTGTTATGTTGCATGTTCTAAGTTGTCTTTGTTGCCTCAGTTTGTTCTATAGTCTAGTATCTTAGTTTGGGTTTCTTGTATTCTGGTTAGTTTTCTGAGTGTTTAGTAGCCGCCCTCTGTGCCTCCTTTATGTTGGTCTCTGAGTTTCTTAGTTGCTCTGTCTCCCCTAGTCAGTCCGCGTCTGTGTTACATTTCCTGTTTTACTTTGAAGGTCTGTGTCCTACGTGAATGTATTGAGTTTCTCTTCCCTTTGGTCTGGTTATGTCTGATTTCTCCCAGCTGTGCTCCCCTCCTGTGTCTCATTCCCCTCATTATTTCCCAGTGTATTTAAGTCCTGTGTTTCTCTGAGTCAGTGTCGCGTCGTCCCTCATTGCTGTGTTACTCGCTCCCTGTGTTTTCTTGAACTTAGAGTTCCCAGTGTGGCTTTGTTTTGTATGCATCTTCCTTGCCAGCCAATAAAGCTGTGATTTTGAGCTCATCCCTCGAGTCTGAGAGCCTGCATTTTGGGTCCAACTCCTGCCTGCCACACAGCGCTTGTTGACATTTCCACTACATAAATGGGAGGGAATGATTTGGTTTTGTTGAAAGGGAGGATGTTGGAAAGGCCTGACTTGCCCAAACATATAGTGTGGGTGTTCTGGAAATGTCTCAGTCTGCAAGATCTTTGGCAGAAGTTCAACAGAGGGGTAGTGGGGAGGAGGTTGGGGGCATTGGCTGGACCATTCTGCACTAGAGCCCTGTGCAGGACGATTTTTTCAATCTGGCTGCCAGTGGCGGCTCATTTAAACCTATTATTATTAACTCGTGCTTTTTCCATCCAGATCACAAATGCATGCAGCAGTCTGTACTTTGAAAGCTTTCATCCTGCCAGTGTAAAACACACACGTAGATGTCACTGAACAGCAGCGATGTGAAACTATGAAATACAAGAACTTTGCCACACTTCTCACAAGTCCAGCTCTTTACCTTCTTGGTTCTTAACGATGTTAAAACTTTTCCACTGGTTCACTCCAGCCTTAATTTTGTTACTAACATCAGTTGTACCCTCCATCCTGCTAGCATTCTTGGGACCCCCTGTCTATTTTTAGCCACCTGCCTCTGCCCACAGCATCAGCAACCAACCTGCTCCTGCAAGATTTGTAGCCCTTTTTCATTAGTACCTACTCAGGTCGGCTTGATGTTTTTAGGGTTTTCCACTAGGTCACAGCACATGTTACCAGGTACTTTTTTAGTACCTACTCTGCTGGGTTCCAAGCAATCCAAGGCAATCCGAAAATGTGACATCAAAAGACTGCATGGTCCCCAAGTCTGACAAAAAGCTGAGTCCAGTCAAAGTCCACATGAAGGAAACGGCTTGCCTTTCCGAGTGTTAGGTAGCTTAATCATTTCTAAAAGAAAATAAAGTGTTTGTGTTATTTTAGCCAACATGTAATTGGTGCAGACGGGTTGTATGTGCGCTAAGTCACTGCTGACCTGCTCCCAGGCCAAACACATGAAACCTCTGACAGGCTTAGCTGACCCACTCCCATCTCCCCATGCCCACATTCCTTCCACTTCTAGCCAAACATTACTGGTAAGTCTCCTGCCTGCCCAGTTCCACAAGCTCCACAGATGTAAACAACCCTCAGAGAAGTCATGGGGTTGTTGCCATGTCTCAGTTAAGCTGGGAAAGTCTAACTTATGGTTGGTGAGGAGATGCTGGATTAGATGGTTGTTGCTCATAAGTGTCTGAATGTTTAATAGATTAACAAAGACAGTGGTGTTATCACATGTGGCAGACCGATTGGATAACACACTGAGGTCATTAACCTGACTGGTATTGCATTTTGCAAAACAATGTGGGACTCTGTAGTTTTCTCTGGTCCCCTCCCCAATCAGACCAGGAGTGACATGTTTAGCCGCATGTTCTCCTTAAATTGCTGGCTGTCTGAGTGGTGTCCCAGAAACGATGTGGGCTTCATAGATAATTGGCAAACCTTCTGGAGATAACCTGGTCTTGTTAGGAGAGACGGCATCCATCCCACTTTGGATGGAGCAGCTCTCATTTCTAGAAATATGGACAAATTTATTAAACCCCCCAAAATATGACTATCCAGAGTTGGGACCAGGAAGCAGAGTTGCAGTCTAAAAACCAGCAACAAACAACTTAAACATAAACAATTTGTAAAGCCAGAACATCTTACTATTCATCACTGATTGAAGACAATAAGAACAACCCCAGGTTGTTCAGCTCTGTAGCCAGGCTGACAAAAAGTCAAAGCTCTTTTGAGCCAACAATCCCTTTAACGTTAACTAGTAATGACTTCATGAACTTCTTCACAAATAAAATTTTTATCATTAGAGAAAAAATTACCAGTAATCATCCCACAGATGTAATATTATCTACAGCTACTCTTAGTACCATTGATGTTAAGTTAGACTCTTTTTCTCCAATTGATCTTTCTGAGTTAACTTCAATAATTACTTCCTCCAAACCATCAACGTGTCTTTTAGACCCCATTCCTACAAAACTGCTCAAAGAAGTCCTGCCATTAATTAATTCTTCGATCTTAAATATGATCAACCTATCTCTAATGATCGGCTATGTACCACAGGCCTTCAAGCTGGCTGTAGTTAAACCTTTACTCAAAAAGCATCTCTAGACCCAGCAGTCTTAGCTAATTATAGGCCAATCTCCAACCTTCCTTTCATATCAAACATCCTTGAAAGAGTAGTTGTCAAACAGCTAACAGATCATCTGCAGAGGAATGGTTTATTTGAAGAGTTTCAGTCAGGTTTCAGAGCTCATCATAGGGCTGCTCGATTATGGCAAAAATGATAATCACGATTATTTTCACTGAAATTGAGATCTCGATTATGTGACGATATTTATTTAACCCTTTAAGACCTACCATAGAACCAAGTCCGCCAGAGCTTATATTATTTTTTTATATGCTGTAGTGCCATTTGTGGGAGCATTTCAAGTTGCTATACATCAATACAACTGTTATAGCTCATATTTTAATAATATGTATGCATTAAGTCCATAGTAACTACATTAATTGCAAAAAAGTGCAATAAACTACAAAAAAAATTGAAAATCGTTTTTGTTTGTTTTTTACATATATTTCTACTTGGAGAAATTTAAGAGGTTTATCCCTCAAAGCTTTAAATACAAAAAAGTTGCAAAAATAGTTTACAACAACAGGAAATTTATTTTGAGTGTCTTCATAGTTTTATTTTGGAGATACACCAATTTTTATATACTGCAGGAAAAACAAAAAAACAATCCTATGATGCAAATTTGCAAAGAAAACAGCATGTGCATCAAAATAAACTATTTCCAGCAGTGCAATTTGAGTTCTAAGCATCCCAGCAACTATTCAGAAAAGTATAGAGTCAAACATGACTTATAAAAACACCAGTATAGGCTTTTAAGGCCTACAAGTAAAAAACTACATTTTCCGTGAAAATGACGTCACTTCCTGTTTCGGGCAGGAAATGCGATAGTTCGCATTGACGTCTTTTTCAATGTGGGAAGTGTTACGAACAGCTGATGGATCGGCAAAGCGTGTTTCTGGAATATTATGTTTTTGTTCCTGCAAGTGCTTTTTATGCGATTTTTGCAAAGCTATATGTGGAAGGAAACCGTGACCGAGGACAAGCTGATGGCATAAGAAGTAAGTACAACTCCTCCAGTTTCATATGCAAAACAAATATTGCGCTAGCTTACGCGGTTCAGGTTCTACAGGGATTTAAAAATAGTTACACCAAACGGAGCGTGCTGCTCTGACCGGCTTGAAAGGGTTAACAATAACAACGTATTGAATAATGACTTTAAAAAATAATATAAAATAGTGTGCAAATACTGATAACAGTGCAAATGTTTGCAATATAAGAAATAAATGAAAAATGTAAACATCTATGTTTAGTGAACTTTGCAGTGTTGCTCTGTGGTGCAGCTACGACACTGTAGCAAAGTTTACACACTGTGTCTACTTGATCCACGTCTGACTGAACCCATAATGTTTCCACACCACTGAAGTTTTTTTTACCTCTTTTCAACCAACGGCAGTCACTCTCCTCTCCAGATAACTTCTGCTCAGCTTTCCGAGCTTCCCTCGGGTCCTCTTAATTGTTGTGATGCGTGTTGGAAATGGAGAGAGGTGCGCTTGATTTACCACACGGAGCAGCGCGAGAGTAAAGCATGAGGGAGGGGCTAATAATCAGCTCAGTCATTTTTAATGATCGTTGAAAGCCTAGATCGTAATCGTGATTAAAATTCGATTAATTGAGCAGCCCTAGCTCATCACAGCACAGAAACAGCTTTAGTGAAGGTTACAAATGATCTTCTTATGGCCTCTGACAGTGGACTCATCTCTGTGCTTGTCCTGCTAGACCTCAGTGCAGCGTTCGATACTGTCGACCATAATATCCTATTAGAGCGATTAGAACATGCTGTAGGTATTACAGGTACTGCACTGCAGTGGTTTGTATCATATCTATCTAATAGACTCCAGTTTGTGCATGTAAATGGAGAGTCCTCTTCACACACTGAGGTTAATTATGGAGTTCCACAGGGTTCAGTGCTAGGACCAATTCTGTTTACATTATACATGCTTCCCTTAGGCAGCATCATTAGAAGACATAGCATACATTTTCACTGCTATGCAGATGACACCCAGCTCTATCTGTCCATGAAGCCAGATGACACACACCAATGAGTTAAACTGCAGGAATGTCTTAAAGACATAAAGACCTGGATGGCCGCTAACTTTCTGCTTCTTAATTCAGATAAAACTGAGGTTATTGTACTCGGCCCTGAAAATCTTAGAAATATGGTATCTAACCAGATTCTTACTCTGGATGGCATTACCTTGGCCTCCAGTAACACTGTGAGGAACCTTGGAGTCATTTTTGACCAGGACATGTCCTTCAACGCACATATTAAACAAATATGTAAGACTGCTTTCTTCCATTTGTGCAACATCTCTAAAGTTAGAAATATCCTGTCTCAGAGTGACGCTGAAAAACTAGTTCATGCATTTATTACTTCCAGGCTGGACTACTGTAATTCATTATTATCAGGAAGTCCTAAAAACTCACTGAAAAGCCTTCAGCTAATCCAAAATGCTGCAGCAAGAGTCCTGACAGGGACTAGAAAGAGAGAGCAGATTTCTCCTGTTTTGGCTTCCTGTTAAATCCAGAATTCAAAATCCTGCTCCTCACATACAAGGTCTTAAATAATCAGGCCCCATCTTATCTTAATGACCTTGTAGTACCATATCACCCTATTAGAGCACTTCGCTCTCGCTCTGCAGGCCTACTTGTTGTTCCTAGAGTATTTAAAAGTAGAATGGGAGGCAGAGCCTTCAGTTTTCAGGCCCCTTTTCTGTGGAACCAGCTTCCAGTTTGGATTCAGGAGACAGACACTATCTCTACTTTTAAGATTAGGCTTCAAACTTTCCTTTTTGCTAAAGCATATAGTTAGGGCTGGACCAGGTGACCCTGAATCCTCCCTTAGTTATGCTGCAATAGACGTAGGCTGCCGGGGATTCCCATGATGCATTGAGTTTTTCCTTTCCAGTCACCTTTCTCACTCACTATGTGTTAACAGACCTCTCTGCATTGAATCATACCTGTTATTAACCTCTGTCTCTCTTCCACAGCATGTCTTTATCCTGTCTTCCTTCTCTCACCCCAACCAATCACAGCAGATGGCCCCGCCCCTCCCTGATCCTGGTTCTGCTGGAGGTTTCTTCCTGTTAAAAGGGAGTTTTTCCTTCCCACTGTCGCCAAAGTGCTGCTCATAGGGGGTCATGTGATTGTTGGGTTTTTTGCTGTATTATTGTCTTCGTGTTATTGTGATTTGTCGCTGTTTAAATAAAATTCCACTGAATTAAATTCAATCTCATATGCATCTAATTTTAAACATTTGAGATGTATTTTGTGTTCTGTGAATAAAATCTAAGAGTTTATTAGATGCGCAAATTATGTTTTTATTTACACTGGTGGTGTATTGTGTAAACACAGAAAAACTGCCCACTGTCCTTGACAATGGGCAGCTGACTAGTTGCCACACTCAGGATAACAGCAGTGTGTATCCAAACATATGATTATATGTATGGGTGCACACCACATACAAACATGCTGACTGTAGACTAACGAGTAGCTGGTGTGCTGCTGTCGTCTCCGGGCGCTCCTTATCTTCTCAAAGCGAGCCTCCATTTCCTCCAGCACCTTCGGGGTGTAGCGGACCACCAACTTGACTGATCCCTGTGCAGCCTTCAGCAGCTCAACAGCCTTTTCATGGTGCTCACCTTCAACACTCTGCATGAAGACCAACACAAAGCAAAAGTCTGACATGCTACAAGAAGCCGTTTCTTCCTACTACGTTTACTCTTTCACCCATAAAGTGAACATCTGATGACCTCCCCTCTACCCTTAAGTGGTTTGACAGCGATTGGAATAGGTTGTGGGTTTTTCCGAGGGTTGCCCTGGTAAGCTGTACAGACAGAGATCACCCTCATTAACTTCTGATGCACACCCACTCATTTTGTTCTGGAAGGGGACAGAAGCTGCTCCGTTCAGAAGAGAGAAACAAGAATGACTTCTTATCAACCCTTTCCAGGAGCGAAAGGACAGTGCTAACCTGTTTCAGCTATGACGATGCACTGACATGCACTTCTACAGTATTCCTTCATTTTAGAGAGATGGATACACTCTCATGTTTTCACATCTCTTGTCACGTATGGCTAGAGTACCTCTCCAACCTCCCAGTGATGTGGGCTGGCAGCCAGTTCTACCTGAGAGGTAGAACTGGCATTAACCTGTTCTTATGGTTACATCTGAGTCATATTAAAGTGACTGATGGAGGATCTTTAACACCTTCACTATCAATGTTGGATAAGGTGAGTGAACGAGGTAGAGATTGTAGGTTAAGAGCAGTCTTTTAAGTTTCTCCACTGCATTTAGGAATAATTTAAAGCTGTTGCACGGATCCTCTACATCTTTCTCAGCATGTCAGCATAAGAAACACTGCACCATCCACACCTTTAGGAACTCAGGGTGAACCTCATCCACCCCAGAGGCCCAGCCACCACGGAGGTGTTTAACCACCTCAGTGATGGATGAGTCGTCTCTCCTGTCCCCAGCCTTTGCTTCTACAGGAGACGCATCAGTGGGCTTAAGGAGGTCCTCAGAGTATTGAGTCTGTCGTCCCATTGTCCCAGTGGGAACAACAGTGAGATCTGGAGGGACCTGACAGGAGGAATGGCCCCCGAACCCCACCCAACACACTTTGCACCTGACCCCTGCAACACCTTATCCAGGCCAACAGGTAGGCTAAACGAATCAATTAGAATCAAACAGTATCAATTATTTATATCAATTATAATATACTGATGCTGTATATTTATGTAGATGTTCTACTGAACATACATAAAGTACAAAATGAACTAGAAATGATAATAAATGTGACTGTTGATGCGCCTGACCTAAAAACAAAGTGTAAATGTGCCGTATATGAAGAGATGTTCTTGTGTTATGTTTGGATTTACAAATTCTACAGACAATGGTTTTAAATGGGGTCTTGAAACTGGATAAATACTTGTAGTTAACACTTTTAAAATAATTCCAGGATTCAGTGACTGCTTCTGGTCTTCACGCTGTGTGCACCTCTCCTCAGCAGGTTGTAAGTGGGCTTCTGTGATCCTCTTACCACACCATTGACAGAAAGTAGCTGGTCTCCTCTCTTCAGCCCACCTTGGCGGTCAGCCACTCCTCCGGGGATGACTCTTGAGATATAGATGGGAGAGTTTTGCTCTTTTCCACCCATGATGTTAAAGCCCAGTCCCTCTTCTGTCTTGGGCAGTTCTACCACCCTTGGGTGGGCGTGCCCCTCACTGGCTGCAAAGGCTGCCACTGTGGCCTAATCAGAGAGGAAACCACATGATGAGCAAAACAACAAGTTCTATTTCACATCACATCTCCAGTTACCTCTATGTGTTACACAAAACAGAGGATCTGACAGTACACAGGTGGGAGGACAAACATATGCTGCATTCAAAGGATGCAATACAAAACAAGCTATTTTCCCACAGTGGTAGTGTTAAATGTGGGACTGTTTATAGACAATCTGAGTAACTGATAAAGGCTCAATACATGAGCAGGGCACAGAGAGGAATCAGCAGGAATACCACAGCTCGTGGTAGCAATGCAAATATGTTTCTAACAATAGTAAATTCTGATTGCAAAAGCTGCCAGAAAAGAGGAAAGGAAAGGGAAACAAAGGAAGAAAAAACCCAGACAGAGAGAGTAAGGACACAAAACATGAAGTTGCTCAGCATTTCAAACTGCTGAAAGTAGACGTCAGGAAGAGCACACTGTGGAGCCGGCTAACCAGCCGAGCATTCATCCTCACATGGCACCGTGACAGGCTTTTAGAGGTCAAAGGCTTAAGGAGACAAAGATATCTGTCAGAGGCAAACTCTGGAAGGATGTCAGGTGGTATTCTTCAGTGCAAATTCATGTATTAAACGCTGCATTCATCTGTAGCATTTCAAGGTTCCCTTCAACTATGCATCCTACTGTTTCAGTGGGAGATGCACGATCACTACATCTTCACTTGTTTTGAGCAAAAACTAATTCCACACTCTGCCACTCTGGTGCAAACCTTTCATTTATGGGGTGGCTGTGGCTCAGGCGGTGGAGCAGATCAGCCACTGACTGGAAGGTTGCTGGTTCGATCCCTGGCTCCTCCAGTCTGCATGCCAAGTATCCTTGGGCAAGATACTAACCCCAAGTTGCTCACCGATGCATCCATCGGAGTGTGGATGTAGATTAGTTTGCACTTAAGTATAGAAGGAAGTGCTTGTGTGACTGGGTGAATGAGGCCTGTTGTATAGCTGTGAGTAGAAAAGCGCTGCATAAGAATCAGTCCATTTATGACAGAGGTCACCATATTCCAGCACTGCAGGAGTGCTGCACTGTTAATCCCATTTAACTGTACTACTTTTGTTAAAACATATTTATCAGTTTAACAAATGCATACTGCTCTGTTCTCAGTATCTCAGTGGCATTAGCAGAGCGTCGTAGTCTAAGAACTACAACACTGCTGTGGTTTGCAATCACAAACAGCCCAAATCTCTAACATAAAGCTGCTTTGTCATTTGTAATACCTTGGCTGTTGCCTGGGCTCGCACCTCTGGTCCTCCAACAATGTCTAGAGTGTCATAGAGCTGCTCGTAAACCTAAGGACAACAAAGCAGAGCAAAGGTGGCTCAGACTGGAGTGTAATGGGGATGTAGCATCACACAGTGCAGTAGATACACAGACAATGGATAACACTGCAAACATCCATGATAAATTCTATTATTAGCTAAATATAAGAAACTGCACCATGTGCTTTCAGTCAGTCTTTGATAACAGCTTCAAGGCTCACACTTATTTACTTTCTGTTATCTTCTTTACTATTTAGTTATTCATTAAGTCATTAGTTGTTACAGTCATTAGTTATCTAACTTAACTTTTTAAATGCAAGTGTTGCCAAGAACGCCAGCGTGGTGGCTGGTTGCTCGTTCAGCATCAGATTTTAGTAAATGGCCTCAAACTTAAAGTGTAGTTTTCACTGATTGGAGGCTAAATATGTGGCTGCAGCTCAGGAGGCAGAGCAGCTCATGTACTAATCTCTACTGAAGGCTGTACGGCCAGTGTGCTGAGGCCCAGGTCAGAGTCCAATCCACGGTTACTGCGTATCGTCCATCTCCACTGCGCCACCATTCAATAAAGAGAAAAATGTCCAAAAAGAAAGGAAAACAGTGCACATGTTCTCACATGGGTCATTTAAAAAAGTCTGAGATGATTAAATGAAAAGAGTTGCTTTTAAACAGACTGTGAGGACGTGACAATGCTCACATTATGCACCGGACATTAGGAAAAAGATTATTAAACATTCTTTTAAAAGGGCCGTGGCACTTTACCTCTCTGATGGCAGCGCAGAATTTGCTCTGTAGGACTCTCTGCAGGGCCTGCAGTTTGGGAGGAGGCAGCTCACCAGTCCGCTGCAGCCGGTCCAGCAGCTCGATCACCCTGCATACATCTAACCCACAACACACACAAGCAAGGATTAACAACACAGCAACACAACACTGTCTGTGGACACTACAGACCCTCCCACAGTCACAGGATGCATTTCCATGAGGTGAGTGGGAACATTTCTCCAAGTGGTGAAGACAGCCGCATGAAGGCATCTACTGCCTTTCCATCCATCCCCAAAGGTTCTCAGTTGGATTTAGATCAGGGGAACACACAGGATGGTCCAACAGGGTGATGTTATTGTCCTAGAAGAAGTCTCTTGTCCTGCAGCATTGTGTACTGTAGCATTGTCCTGTTGATAAACCCAGTGGTTACCACACAGACGAGGGCCCTCAGTCATGAGGGACGCTCTCTGCAACATCTGGACACAGCCAGCAGCTGTTTGACGCCCCTGCACCTCCTGAAGCTCCACTGAAGGAAAAAGCACCCCAGACCATGATGGCGGGAGACTACCTGACAGAAAAGGACAATGAATCCACATTCGGCCTTTTAAAGGCCATGATCCCACCAAGAGGAAGGATCATGGCTAAACTGGAAACGTGGACCCTCCTGGGGTGATTACCAACACGATGTTAAACCCTCTGAAGCTCTACTGGAAAATGTGAATATGGAGCATTTTGGACGAGGCCTGAAGCATGAAGAGTTGGTACATGGCACCAGGCCCTGGCATGATTCACACCTACTGTAACACAGGTGGCAAAGGCACACACATTCTCTACTTAAGTACACAAACTAGTGTATGGGGAAAAGAATTACAAATCACTACACTTTCTTTTGAGCGCTCCAGTAGCTACATGCTGCTGCTGCTCTGAGTTTTACTGCTCTTTGTGGACTTACACGACCGAACTGAACAAGACGTACGCAGATGTTTGACAGTACACTGCTCATGCTGTTTTTATACTAGATGATATAAAGTTAGCATGAAGGTGGAATGAATCTCACCATCATCAGCTTAACTAATCCCTGCTACACTTGATGTAACCTAACTCTGACCATAAGCACCACAGGTACTGTGCACCCGTCACACGCTGTTCTTTAGTGTAGAGCCATCACAGTACAGCAAGCTAACCTGTTCATCCTGCAAGCAACACTTAAATAACAGCCTATTTTGCTTCTCAGCAGATTTCTCCATATGAACAGACACATCACATGTATAAACCTAATTTAAAAACACGAGGACTCACATGTAAGCTTTACATTTCCCATTTGTCAAATACCAATTCAATTTTATTTATACAGTACCAAAGCTTGAGGGTCCTGCACAGCATCTCTGTTGTTCCTAGGACTGCGCTCTTCTGGACAGAGATCCAGAACCTCTCTGCACTGAATCACACTTATTATTAACCTCTGTCTCTCTTCCACAGCATGTCTTTATCCCGTCTTCCTTCTCTCACCCCAACCGGTCATGGCAGATGGCGCCTCTCCCTGAGTCTGGTTCTGCTAGGTTTCTTCCTGTTTCCTTCCTGTTGAAAGGGAGTTTAAAGGGGTGAGATTTCATCACCCCCACCCGAGATTGGGTACTTCGCCCCAAGTGCGATGGAAGAAGGATTGTTGAGTGCACTGATCCTGAAAAATAGGATCATGGTAAAGCTTGAAACCTGGATCTTCTGTATCTGGTTAACCAAGACTACATGAAGTACCCTCAGAAGATCTACTAGACAATGTGAACAGGGTCCAGTAACCATCACAGTGACATATATCAAAGACAGGGTCTCCAGTATAAAGTATTGGACAGCACCAGAACCTGGCATGGATCACGCCTGCTGTCTGAAGAAGCTGACTGCACTCCATGAGCGTCTGGCAGCACAGATGAACCAGAGAGACATCCGGAATGGCTAACCAAAGGCCAGACAGTCCTGATCCTCAAGGACCCCCAGAAGGGACCGGTCCCCTCCAACTACCGACCAATAACCTGCCTCAGCACCACGTGGAAGCTCCTGTCAGGCGTCATAGTGGCTAAGATGAACAGCAGCTACTGGTAGATCGAGCAGTTAGCTGAGACTGCAAGACCAGTCTGACCAACCTGTGCACTGCCTGGATTGATTACAAAGAGACCTATGACTCGATGCCCCACACCTGGATCCTGGAATGCCTAGAAGAGCCTTCATCAGGAACTCAATGGGGATGTGACAGACAACACAGAGGCACTAATCATGGCAGCACAAGAACAAGCTCTGAGCACAAGATCCATAGAGGCTGGGGTCTATCACACCAGGCAAGACCCCAGGTGCAGGCTGTGTAAAGATGCCCCAGAGACAATCCAGCACATAACAGCAGGGTGCAAGATGCTAGCAGGCAAGGCATACATGGAACGCCATAACCAAGTGGCCGGCATAGTGTACAGGAACATCTGTGCCGAGTATAACCTGGAAGTCCCGAGGTCAAAATGGGAGACGCCCCCAAGGGTGGTGGAGAATGACCGAGCTAAGATCCTGTGGGACTTCCAGATACAGACGGACAAAATGGTGGTGGCTAATCAACCGGACATAGTGGTGGTAGACAAACAGAAGAAGACGGCCGTAGTGATCGATGTAGCGGTTCCGAATGACAGCAATATCAGGAAGAAGGAACACGAGAAGCTGGAGAAATACCAAGGGCTCAGAGAAGAGCTCGAGAGGATGTGGAGGGTGAAGGTAACGGTGGTCCCCGTGATAATCGGAGCACTAGGTGCGGTGACTCCCAAGCTAGGCGAGTGGCTCCAGCAGATCCCGGGAACAACATCGGAGATCTCTGTCCAGAAGAGCGCAGTCCTGGGAACAGCTAAGATACTGCGCAGGACCCTCAAGCTCCCAGGCCTCTGGTAGAGGACCCGAGCTTGAAGGATAAACTGCCCACAGGGGCAAGTGGTGGATTAAAGAAAAAAAATTGCCGGAGCCACTCACCTAGTGCTCCGATGAGGGGTTTATGTATATGTACGTGTATATATATATATATATATATATATATATATATATATATATATATATATATATATATATATATATATATGGTTTTAATAGTAGGGTGATCATTGGCAGTCTTCACAGAAGAAGTAGTTCTGAAAGAAATCATAAATTCTTTGACCATTCTTATAAATAAGGGGGAAAGAGGTCTGCAAAATGTGTTTATGTTACCTCCTCTCCTCTCTTTCACTAACGAGGCCCTCACCCCGTCAGCTCCAGAATAATAACCACTCAGATAATATTGTAAATATAAAATAAAAAGACTAACATGAGGAGCCTATAGTCTATAGCGCTCCTCTCGGCAAAGCAAATATTTTTGACACAACCAAGTAGTCAGACGATGATTCTACTTCTTAAAACTATTGGACAGGTCAGGTATAAAAACCAAAACAAAACGTTTAGCAGCTTCACTGCACTGTGTTTGCACACGGGACTGAAGAACAGAGGAATTATACCTTTAATTAAATATTAATTAAGGATCCAAGCACCCATTTCACACCTTGACTCATGTAATGAAGCACATGATAGTGGGTCACCCACTGGGATAGATACCTGGGGCTGTCCACCCAGTCTTAGAACTGACAAAGCTTCTCAGATGAGACGTCTTCAAGAAACTTAAAGAAGTCCAGTTACATTTTTCCCCAAGCTCCTTAGACTACCGTGACCCGGATGACTGAGAACCTATACAGATATGATGTTAAGCTGCTTTAATGATTCCAAAACCGATTTTGATGAGTATTTGGAATATCTGTCCTGCTGGAACATCCAGTTTTCTTCACTTGAGGTTAAGTTGAAGACGTTACTCCATCCTCTTTGTGTGGATATACCAGTAGCACTTGCAGCAAAACATCCCCAGAGCACAATGTCACCACCATGATCCACAGCATATGTGTATACAGGTATATGTAGCACAGACTGTACAGTATCCCACACACTTTTGATGCTTCATCCTTGGCTGTTTGATCAGTTTTACCAGTGTGAACCTGTGTATTATATTGAAAACATGGGCTAATTTATTTATCTTTGACACTACAACAGGTCATCCCACTAAGGAGGGTTGCTTTTGAAGGTGGTGTTGTAATACTTGGGTTGCAGTCACGTGGTTCTGATGACGTGCGGAGGCAGCGCGATTTTTGAGTGGAGGGCGGAAGTAAACATGGAGGACACTGTGGAGAGTCAGGAGAGCAGCTATTGTGCAACTTTAGACCCCGTTTCTCGGGAGAGATATAAACAGATAGTTAAAAAATATATCGGACGTGATCCGTATTCTTTGAAAATGTCCGAATACACCACAGAAGTAAAGGATTTGCCTACTATCGACGCTGTGGATATCACCAACTACTTGGTCCTCCAGACTTCTTACTACACTAGGCAGCAAATGAAAGCTTTCAAGAGTCTGGAGGCGTACAATTTTTTTGTCAGCGGGTGGGTCCACAACCTTGGAACAAAACGTCTCCGTGATGGATACAGTTTGGTGTTTGCAAGGGTGAGTGTTTGTTCTTATATTGCTTTATCTTAAACACGCTAACAGTTAGCGTTAGCGGCTTTAACGTCAACAAACATGCCAAATCCTTAGGACTTCGTTAGAGTGACAATTGTTTGTTTCAAGGTAAACCATTCTCAGAGGTCTAACGAGACACCTCTGAAGACTTGGGTAATTGCAAAGGAGGATGGAGAAGTGATTGCAAAGCACTTGGGCAGCCTATAGTCCCAATCAAGTCAATATTAGACTACTAACTTAAAAGCACTAAGTAAACGAGAATTTAACGACAACATAATGCTAATAAGTTCGTTTGCAAACATAACATTACCTCTGACGAAGTGGTCGCTGCAGACACGGGCATTGGCAGACTCTGCTCCTCCCGACTGTAAACGTAAATTTAAAATCCATTTTTTCCTACGTTTTTCGGTTAGAATTTTCCATTTTTCTCCTCTTCGTTGGGCTATTTTTGGTACCCTAAAATACCGTTTATCAGTTTCTCGGGTCGACCTACTGGAGCATCCGTAAACACAACAGGACAAAGGCATTTTGCGTACTGTCTGTCTGTGATTTTGCGCTGATCTTTTTCACTTCCGCCCTCCAGTCAAATTTCGCGCTTTACGTCGACGTCACGTCTACGTCAAATGAAACCCAGCTATTAAAGAGTTTAAAAAACTGAACGTGTCTGCGAGCAGCGTTCACAGTAACTGAGAGGTAGGCGTGGCACTGGGGACCGAGCCCCCCTAAAGGTTACGTCCTAGTCACCCCTGCTCCGCACATCATCTAAACTGTGTCGTGGTTAAATTATTAACTTGTGTCGTTAGGGTCTGTGTGCATTAACAGACGTCGAACACGATCCTCCTCACCGACTGGATCATGCGCTGATGGATACTCAGCATTTTAGGCCCAACCAAGCTCTACACATGCAGGCTCCATACCGCTAAAGACGCAGGAGATGGTGCCGTAAAACCCAAAGAAGCCGACCACAGCAAACAAACGTGTTAGTGTAGGAGCGGAGGCGGGGCCCAGGGACGTGTACATCGGTACCTTTGTATGCATCAGACAAGCCAACGATCATCGTTTCGCCTTTGTTGTGGAATCAGACTGCTCCAGGTGCGAGCACGTCTCCCACACACACACACTGCATCTGCTAGCTACGTTACCTCTCTCCAGGGTTAGGGTTAGCTACCCTGCTAGCTACGTTACCTCTCTCCAGGCACAGCGGTTCTGTCATGGCCGCCATGTCTGCTTCTTTAGCCGGGTGGTAGTACGAGGACATCATCGCGGACTCAGTGCACACTGATCCAACGAACACCTCGTATGGCCGATTAATGTTGTTCACAGCAGTGCGTGGCCCATCGTTGCCCACGGCCTGCTTAGCATCGTGAGTGGAGCTCCGAGACTACAACCTGACGCAGCAGCTCTCCTCCAGCTGCGGCTTCAGTGCGCGAAGCAGCGATGTCATCTACGCAGGACTCATGTGCTCCACGCACTGACACAACAAAGGACATCCCTCACACACTTGCAGTATCTGCTGTTGTCTGATGGGCGTTTTTAATATTTATCACCCAGCTGAAAGGCTGATAGAGCACTGCTACATGTGCTCTGGATATCCTGTAACTGGCCTTGTTGGTCTGGGGTGACAGGTTTGTAAGAACTGATCGGAGACTACGAAATAAAACATTTGGCACAGACTCGTGGACAAAGGATGCAAAGTGAATGGCGTGAAACTTTCTGGCTTTAAGTCACATCTTTATTAAAATGTCCTTGCAAATATTACCAACAGCAGGAGATCAATAAAAAGGAATAAACAGAAGAGCTCATAACTGCCACAACACTACATCTTCAACCTGACAGGACGCTCATCGGGACACATTTACCAAACTCACGTGGCTGCTAAATCTGGAAATTAAAACGGCTACACCATCGAACCATTTCAAAACAAAGTTTATTTGTGTCTGTTTGTTTGTTTGTTTTTTTGGGGGGGGGGGGGGGGGGGGGGGAGACTACAACCAAAACCATCGCTACAGTAAAATGAGAGTGTGATGTAGTGGCACACGTTAGTGGGGTCATGTTGAGAGCGTACCATGACACCAGGTTACAGAAACAGACTGACAGGCAGGCTCTGACATCACAAAGGTCAAAGAACACAGACGGTATACGAGACGCTCCGACGGGCGCTTCGTTTCAGTACTCGTCTCCTGCAGCCTCCATCTTGTAGCCATTTTCACTGGAAACGTAGCCATCAGCTGACGGCGCAGACTGCTGGCCCGCCATCATCCCGTCCTGGCTGTATTCCTCCATCTGTGGCGGCACTCCTCCATCATCCTCGTTTACCATGTCGTCTTGAGGGCCCATGTCATCTCGCAGGGAGCTGTGCCGTTCCTCTCGCCGATCGCCCCTGTCTCTCTCCCCACGCTCCCGTTTGTGCTCCCTGTCTCTGTCCCGATCTCCCCTGCGTCTGTCCCTGTCCCTGTGGCTACGCCTTCTGTCCCTGTCCCTGTCTCTACGCTCCTCTAAGCCCTCACTCGCTTCTCCCTCGTGCTCCTCCAGCATGCGCTCTCCGACCTCGGGGGCAGCTTCTCCTTGGCCGATCTCCTCCCCTCCTTCTGGCCCCTTCGCCCTGTCCCTGTCTCTTTTACGATCTCTGCTCCTGCTCCTTCTCTTCCGGTCTCGACTCCTCTCCCTGCTCCTGCTGTCTCCTCCCGATGCCGCCCCACGCTCCCTTTCGCGATCTCGACGCCGGTTACTACCACTGTTGTCGTCTGCTGCTCCGATCTGTCGGTCCCTTTCTCGCTCCTGGGAACGGGTGTGGCGACGGCGTTCGCGAGATCGGGACCGGCGACGCTCTCTGTCCTTGTCCCTGTCCCGTTCACGGCTGCGTTCCCTCCGGTCTCCACGGTCACGGTCACTGTGGGCAGCACAGTTGCAATAAGTATTTACAGCAGTTTGTATTTTTACGTCAAATTACAAATGTAGAACGAAGACCCACCCCCCAAGAGGACGGTCGTCATAGCGTGACGCGTCATCTCGACCAGAGTGCTTGATGTTGACATCAGCGCCGCCTCGCCTGGTGCCACCCAGTCCACCGCCTAGACAGAGAAACCACAAACATTTCTAACATGTTCATGAGAAGTCCGCTTTCTTCAGGCGAATGTTTACAGCGCCACCTTGTAAAAACAGGCGCTGCACATTACAGTCCCACAGTGGAGGGACGCCTAACGGCGAACAACTTAGAAAGCAGTGCTCACCTAGCCTGCGAGGACGCCACCCTTTGACAGTACGTCCTCTTTCCACGTCCACCAGGACCCTTCTGCCATCAATCTTCTTCCCGTCAGCATGCTTATAGGCGGCTGGAGAAGAGTAACGGGAAGAGGGAAGATAAAAGGTGAGGAAAGGGAGCGAGGGAATATGGCTAAGGAAACAAACAGTGCATTATTATACTGACCAGGAGCAGGCGAAGCCGACATGGCTGCTCTCTGGGCAAAAGTCGAAGGATAATGGGAGTAGACTTCCTTCCACCCGAAGAGTGATTGTTACATTACACCGTTTCTTTTACTTACTCGGGGTCCTACACCAGCTACACCAAAGAGCTGCTGTTTGATAGACTAAGGTGCTGTTTCATAAAGCTGTGGCATGTTTGGATTCACTGCTGCTAAACCTTTGTGCCACCTGCTGACACGTCTACAATAAGACTTTGTTTTCTAGAAGATTTAAATGCATCGAGCTGTTGGTAAAAAGCTGCAGCAGCTTCTGTTATTACACAAAGCTGCTTTCATTTACAGGTTTACTGAGAGCAACATACAGTAGGAACATCAGCACCTGGCAAACTGTCCACTCGTGTACCACACAATGTTATGACCCATGTTGACTGATGGAAGAACGTGCCACGGTCCAGACTAAGCTACTTGATGTGTGGAGCCAAGGCTAAAACGTTACCATCCATGAAAGGGGCCTTACCAAAACCCACCAGACACAACATCATTTCACTGATAAGAGTTCAGAAAGGCTCAGGCCGAGCTTTAAGGCCTCACTAAAGTACCTCCACACCACGACAGTGTCACAGCACATCTACTTACCATACCCCGAACCCATTCCCTCTTCAAGAAGGATTTTACCACCAGTCCTACTGACATGGACCACGTGGGGAAAAGGAAACGTGGAAAAATATAAAACAAAACCCCAAGCTTCTTTGCAGGACTGGCTTTATCACAACTCCAACCTACTGAGAAAGAAATGTTCCTAACACTGGCATGCCATGGATGTGTAGGCTGAGATGCATTCAGTGCGCAGATGTTATAAACTGGAATTGTAGAAACTAGCACCTGGAAACTTTGGCCCCGGGCGGTCATTTCCTGTTGCATTTACTGTCTGCTGGATACGCAGTGACAATCATTAAAGCTAAGTGAGAGCGAGACTGAGAACCACAACAGTTTGTTTGTGGCTGCGCAAAGGGGCTGATCACATGACCCCGACAAGCCTGGTTGAGGGAAGAAAACCCAAACTGGGGGGCTCATACACGACACTCGGAAACTTCAAGTGAATCATGTTAAAGATAGTCAAAGATGTTTTGCAGCCCCCTGCACTAATTTATCCATTTTGTTGGGGACCCATCCTGGAACACTTATTCTTTGAGCTGACAGCACAGGAACCTCTTGATTAGCGTGTGGAGCTTCACTCTTCACTGTGATGAACAACAAGATTATCAGTAAATAAATGATGAGATTAAAGCTTTTTGGTGACAGTCTGCAGTTTGTAAGGCTGCCAAGTTAAGCATTGCAGCAATTTAGTGCTGTGCAATGAGAAAGACTGCAAACTCCACGTCACAACAAACTCCAGCTAATGCGAATGGCAGCCATTTACTAATGCGTGTGGCTCTCTCAGGCTCAGCTACCACTGCCTTCATTAACCTGAGGTGACATTTAGGACAGGCGGTCGGGTGCGTTCAATGGTAAAAGTCTGAATAAAAGCTCTTTAGGGTCTGCAAGAAGACGCTTTACCCATTGAACCCTATCCCTATGTAGGAGATGGAGGGTGGAAAAAAATCTTACCCATCATACAAACCCATTATACCAACCATATACTGAGCTGTGGTAGTAGGGTGTAGATGTATCATAACCATCATCATCTGCCAGCCAGCTCTGGCCAATAGCCATCACAGATTGGCGGCTGCAGTGGCAATGAGAACAACATACAGTTAATACACTGTTTACCCCACATTCCCCATCAGTTCATCCCCTGCTCCAACTACACAACTGTGATTCAGCAACTCTGGTCTTGAAGAGCTGATTGCACCAACATCCCAGAATGGCGTCATTGTGTTCGATGACACCATTCGACTAAAGAGACAGTATTTACTGTGGCATCGCCACCAGCTTAACGTATCTCGCTAGTGTGGAAAGGCTGAATTAATCTCACCATGACCAGGGTTGAAGACCACCGATAAAAGTTTGTAAAACGTGGGCTTTGACACATGTCTGGTAAAAAACCCATTCAATGCTTGGTGACCAGTCTGACTATGTGCTTACCATTATAGTCCAACCGGGAGAGCTGCTCTTCCACAAAGCTACAAGGCCTAACAGTTAAAAAGACAATGTGCCTTTGACAGGCAAAGATGTTCAGGCTCACAAATGAAACAGTTGACCCCGCCCCCACACACAAGATGCAAAAAAGAAAACAAGTCTTTATTGCTGAGAACGCCGTTCTTAGACCAGACTGATGACACGCAACACGCACGCACACTCACACACACACAGGCACACACACACACACAGGCACACACACACACACACAGACACACACACACACACACAGGCACACACACACACACAGACACACACACACACACACAGACACACACAGACACACACAGGCACACACACACACAGGCACACACACACACACAGGCACACACACACACACACACACACACACACACAGCAGAGCTCCAGCACTAACCAGCAGCTGGGCTCTCACTCAGCAGCAGTCACTACAGAGAAAGCTGCTGCTGTTACAAACAGAGCTGCAGAGGAGAAACGCCCTGCACACAGTATTTGGTCTTTAAGAAACATAACTATGTTTGGGTTCATATTGGTACTCACAGTGCATGTCTCTCTCATGCTCATATTCAATGAATGCAAAGCCCCGAGGCTTCCCCGTCCTCTTGTTGTAGACTATGTAAATCTGGAACAACAGTAGAAGAAAAGAATATATCACAATATAAATCATTACCGCACATGCTTCAAATTATACGGCGATATGGATTTTAGGCCATATCGTGCAGGCCTGGGCAACAGTAACTCAGATCACAAGTTGTTACAACCAAAGTAAGCAGAAGAGCATCCTGAATGTGCATGCACTGACAGCAACACGCCCACCTAGGACCAGGACACGCCCCTCTGCTGATGGCTGCTTCCAGCAGGATAACACACCGTGTGATAAAGTCTATCAGTTTCTTGAACATGACAATCAGTTCATTGTGGATAAATGAGCTCTGGGTCACAGATGTGAATCAAACAGAGTGCTACTGAAACATGGTGGAGCTGGAATTCAGCATCATGGATGTGCATGAAGGCGATATGGACTACAGTTTGAGGAATCCATGAGTTTTTCTCTTCAGGTGAACATGGAGTCCAACCTGTTACTATCAGGGTGGACCTTAAGTGGCTGGTGAGTTTACACCTGAGCGACCTGCCCAGCACGTGCACATGCGTTAGCTTGTCTTCATAATAGAAGTACTGAACACATCGTCGATCTTTGATGTTCTAAAGGTGTTACTGACATCAAAGTCAGTAACAAGGCATGCTACACACACGCAACACAGCCAACCACAGCTGTCCATAAATGTGTAATAACGAGGAATGGGAGAAAGCTGACAGCTGCTGTATGCACAAACCAGTCCGACGGTCCTCGGGTGTGGTTCTGGACCAACAAATACGGACTGGTATTACGGCATCCAAACAGCCCTTTCCCACTACTACCAGCTTGGCTCAACTGGACTTTGATCATTTTCCATGACAATCGAGTACCAGCTAATGTGCGTGGGGTTGTTATAGCAACACTCGTGGTTTCACGACACAGGAGCACGTCAAGGGAACAGCATACCCCTGCTCCGTGTAGCTCGCTGTCAGACTCGGGGACCACGGTGTGTCGTTGTCAAGACAACAGAGGTTTGGGTTTGAATGAGCTGCTCTCCTGATTCAACGACGATGAGTTCAGTTTGGCTCTTCTGTGACCCGTTTATGGTGAAATGATCACTTCTCCACTACGGCCCAGCACTGCTGCAGAGTTTAGAGAGGTTTCTGTAACCAGTGCCACCAGTTTGCAAAGGTCATGAGAGAGCTCACAGGTTCTCCTCATAATGAGACGTTCCTTGTGTGACACCTCTGTAACGACACAGCTTTGTGCAGGTTGGGATTGAACGAGCTGCCGTGACTCGGCCTTCAACACTTCATTTATGCACAGCCATGATTTCAACAGATGAGCTGTTAGTGACATCTGGAGAAAAGCTCATGTCAGAGCACCTTTAGAAAGACACTGGACTTCAACTGGACACGTGTCCAGTACACGAGCCCAACAGTCAATGCAATTATTACAGCATGTGGAAAGTACTCCAATAATCAAGAGTAACATTTCTCTTCCTGTAGAAAGTGACCTGCAACCGTTTTAAAGGCTAACCTTGATATCTTTGTTGCATAACACTGATACTGTGAGACTGCAGAACGGGCTTAGCTGGATCTGGACGGCTGGAAGCGCGGCTCAAACATCCTGTTCGATTCACCATTGCTGCACTGCTACATTTGATAGTTAAGGGGCAACACACACAAGTGTGCCGATGCCAGGTGTGTACTGCACGCGACAATTGAAAATAGTAGTAACTGAATAAATAAGACATTGAGCACAACATTACCCAGACGGGACCGTGTAAACGTACCCGTTTGATGGGGCCGTACACTTCAAATTCTCGGCGAAGCTTGGACTCAGTGGTGTCATAATTCTGTAGAAAGAAGATATTTAGAGTTCACACAGACAGGTAACACCCCCACCCAACAAACCCAAGCCCAACACACTTGGGCAGGCAGCTATTTGAATATACTAACCACTCGTGCCACAAACAGAGTCTTGAAGGCATCGCCCTGTGCGTTGGGGTCATTATGAGGGTCCCCTGATAGCATGCAAACAGAAAAGCAACATTAGGCCAAATCACCACATCATGCAGCGTTGGCAGAGCGTGTGCCGTGTCAGGAACTTACAAAGCTTCAGCTCTGTCTCTACTACTGCTTGCCTCCTTTCAATCTTCTCTCGTCTCTACAAAAACAAAAGATTCACAGAAACGGTTAGTGCTCAGCTTTCTTAACGATCGTTGCTTTGTTCTCAGAAAACCGGACACATACAGACTTCACAGAGCTTCATCTGTTCTAGTCTCTTTCAGCATTGGATTAAATTCATTCCCACCTCTAAATTCTTCACAAAACACCCCATAAAGTTAAAAGATGCACGTTTCCACTGATCACCTGTCAGATGGTATGTCTACAGCCTGACTGGAGCCCCAGCTGTGGTAAATAAAGCGAACTGGACATTATTTGGAAAGAAACACTTTCTCTATAAAAAGGTCCCACAGCTGACAGTCCAAGTCAGAGAACACCCAAGCTGTGAAGTCCAAAGAGTTGTCCTCAGAGGCTGGATTGTAGGTGAAGGAGGCTGCAGAAAAACGTGTGCAGTATTTAAGGTCCCAAAGAGCACCGCGGCCTCCATCGTCTACACATGGACGACGTCTGGAACCACCAGCACTTCCAGAGCCGGCTGCCTGGCTGATCTGTGCAGCTGTAGTTGAGGGTCTGAATCAGGGAGAACCTGGCTCTGAAAGAGCTTTAGTGTGGAAAGAAGAAGAAGAAGAAGAAGAACCAGCTCCCACGGTGCTCAAACCCTGTGCTGTCCAGCAGTGTGGAGAGAAACTGGCCTCAAAACGGTTACAAATGATCCACAAGCATGAAGGAACAACACGAATGTGTGCAGGGATTTGTGTGTAACCTGACGACTCACAGGTGCATGCTTCAATCCATACAAATGCAGAGCATTTATCAATCCCCCTTAATAATAAAAGCTTCATATAGAAACGTGCATTCTTTTTGTCTGATGATCTGAAACATCTCAGTGTTACACTGGGACATGAACTTACATCTGTGGATCTGTGCAAAGCTAGCAGCGTGAACCTCGTGCATGCAACGTGACGTGTGCGTATGGGGCGACTCATGCACACATATTCAAAGTTTTGTACGTGAGCAGGAGGGACGTTAGGCGTAGTTTCAGACATCGGCATTAACAGAAAGCTTATTCAGAGAAAACGATCCAACTAGTGAAGCTAAACTTCTTCTGTGGTGTGTAAATGACTGGTTTCAGGTTCGGGTAAAAGCTTTTATAAAGTAGTTTTACGTGTGCTCACACTGCTTTTGTGTGTGTGGACTGAAGCATGTGCTTGTGAGCCCTCAAAACCCACACACATTTGTAACCTTTTGAGCCAAATTTCTCAGCTTCTCTTCAGCTTGATTCTGCTGCAGGAGAAGGTGCCGGTGCTGTGGAGGACGCCACGGTTACTCAAAGGTCCTGGAGAGGCTGCTTCTTGATCCTTCCTCGCTCTTCAGTTTGCTCACCAGCCTCTTGTCAGGCGGATGCTGCTGCTACATTTTTCGTTAAAAAAAACAAAAAAAAAAAACTATCCAACCACATCTGCTTCTAAGTGAGAAACTGCTCAGGCCTCGGTGCGTACTCTGGGAGCACCCTCTCTGATTTTGTGGTTAACAAGACTGGAGCAGCACAGGGTCAGTCAGTCACCTCAGATCTGAAATATGCCGCCTGCAGACGTTCTCTGGCAGCAGCTGGCTGGAAGCGTCATTGGTCAGAATCGGGAGGCGTCTGAGTCGATGAGGGACAGGAAGTGACTGACCAAACTGCTCTCCAGCACAGCTCCTCCCTCACACTGACTCCTCCTGTTCTCTATAAAGCTGTATAATGTACAGATCATTCAGTGACAGCTAAATGCTCCGGTCATCTCTCTGTGTGGCTGTTTTCTTGGACTTACAGTGTACTGAATATTTCTGAATGTAATCTGAACTACTTTCTTACACAGTGCCAGTCTTACTGTCTGTCTGCAAAGCTGTCAGTCAAACGTTCTTCGCGGTGTCATTATGGGCTGTTGTGTGCAGGAGAACAGGTTGAATACTCACCTTTCTCTCCAGCCGCTCTTCACGGGTCTCTGCTCTTGTCGGAGGCGGGGCATCTCTCGGGTCCTGGTCAGAGAAAGGAGATATTTAACAGGACTAATGCGGGACGGAAGAAGAAGGGCTAACCAAAGCGCACAGAAGACTTTACATTCACCTCGAAATGTCTGATGAACGGGGCGATCCCACTGTAGGGCTGATTGTGGTGCTTTTCGTGGGGTAACTTCACCAGCTGAGGTAGGAAAGGTATTGGGTCCCGTGGAGCAAAGAGGGCCAGGAGGTTGGGTGGTAGGAACTGCGTCATTTTTCACCTATTGCAACAACAGGGGATCACTTCATTGACACTTATATGCTGGTCAATCCGGGCATTGAAGCACGCGACAGCCCCAAGAGCGGAAGTTCTCGGTACATGCTAACTGTTGTCCTGATTACGACGACACTCCTACAACCATAAGGCTAGCACGCGTTTCATTTTCACCCAACATCTTCCTTAACTTACAAACAGCACGGCAACGATATCTGAAATGTACGCGATAACAGCTTTTACTTTAAGTCCTATCGACTTGTTTAGCGCTTAATTGAGCCTTTCGAATTAGCCACCAAGCTCACTATGCTAACATGCAGGGTCCGCGGAGTCTTACCTTCTCTCCTCCAGTGTTTAGCAAATTTCAGATCATGTAGCAGAAGAAGAAGCGCGAGATCAGGTAGACCAGGTCCTTTGTGACAAACTTACTTCGACTGAAGGAGATAATATACTTGGATCTATTAGTAATACGAATCTGATCTTCAGGGTACCCACAGCGTGCAGCGGCGACAAATAGCTAACTGTGTCGAGTTCGCAAATAAAATGGCGGGATGCCGCAAAATAACGACAATTGTCGTAAAACGAATCGTTCAGGAAATGCGTTGAGTCGACATTATGATATTGTTCGGAGTGTTTATGAAGGAAAACAAAGTCAATTAGGGTGTTAATGTTTTATTAATCTTGTGTAAGCAATATATACATAAATTTCGTTTTTTAAGACAAAACCAACCCTACACTGGAAAAACGATTTAAATTTGTTGGTTAAATCTTTGACTTTAGTTAAAAAAAAACTGCATTTTTGTTTACTTTTTGGAAGATTTTGATTTAGTGAGTTAATACTCTGTTAACCTTTATGATTCCGTCTTTATATCTTTATTTTCTTTGTACAAAGTCTGCTAATTGGTAAGAAGTTTATATTTTCTGAATGAATAATATATGGTGCATATGTTGATTTTGCTAATAAAAAAAGTTTTGAGTCGACATTAATTTATGAAAAGAAAGACACACCCTCTGACTCTTCACAGCCTTTTGTAGCGTATGCGCCAAAGCGATTGTTGTTCCAGAAAAAGTCCAAAATAACTGGATTGTTTTGGTTCCTTTGAAGATATAACCAACAAAGTCATGGATAGAGCCTGAAACGAAGCTACGACGGAATATTAGAGCTACTTTAAAAATCAAGTCAAAATATGCAGATTACAGTTGTTTCAAGACAAACCGCCAATAATTCATTTGTATTGTACATTAATAAAATAATAACTTCACTCCCGCCGGATTGTACAGCCCGATCCGGCGGGGAGGTGTGGGAAGCGGTCGGGCGCGCCACTTCCGGCTCTGCTCTCTCCTATCTTGTCCCTTTTGTCTTACTCCTCTCTGTCACCTTTTCTATCCCTTTGAAGAAGTGAGGCTCCATAAATGCTAAAGAGGTATTATTTGTCAGTTGCAGTGAATAGAAAATAAACTGTAGGAAACTAAGCAGAAGAAAGAAGAAGAAAAATAACATTTTAACATAAACCAGTGACACTCTGGGGCCTGATCAACCCTGGCTCGGCCTCCTTGGATGAGGGTGTCTAGTAGTGATGGGATTTCCGGCTCTTTTTAGAGAACCGGCTCTTTCGGCTCGGCTCACTTAAAAAGAGCCGGCTCTTCAGGTTGTTTTGTTGCTTTAATTAATTTATCATTAACAATAATATAAAATTATGCAGAAAAGGAATTACTAATGTAAAAAAAAAGTGGTTTTATTTATATATGGTGGCCTGTAGAGACAAAACACGTACAAACTCCAAAACACATTTCTAGCATTTCTAGCATAAGTGATCTAGGTAGCTCTGAACTTCCAAAACAGAGCTATCTAGATCACTTAAATTACACAATTGAAAGCATGAAAGCACATGTGTATTGTTTGTGTATTTATACACAAGCATTCATATATAGTCAAATAAAATTTAAAAAATGTTCATTTACCTGTTACTACCACACACCAAATCTGGTCGTTGGTACTTGCTGGCTTGTGTAGCCACTAGGTAACAAAAGCTCAACACTGGCCCCTAGCATCCTGGAGCACTTCTGTTGTCTTTTGTACGTGTTTTGGAGTTTTTACGTGTTTTGGAGTTTGTACGTGCTTCAGGGTTTGTACGTGATTTGTCTGTAGGGGCCACCGAAAATGTACTTTTATTTATTCACGCCACATAAAATGTAATAAATAAATCATATAATACAAAAATCTATTCACATTTCAACTTTTAACATAACAGCCATCCCTCAAGATTATCTCCATTTAAAGCAATGCATTATCCGGGACTGTAACATCTAATCCTTTTTACTGAATTATTTTATTAGGGACACAGAAGAAAAACACATTATTGACCATTTTGAGAATAAAGTTAGTGGACTCGTATTTGATCACAGTAACGTAGGAGGGATGTAAACACGGTGTGATGTTGAACAGGTGGTGCAGAGAGCTGCGTGTGGTCAGAAGGAAACCCACACAAACTTGGAAGAGTGGATTTGTACAAAATGAAATGGCTGGTAGTGGACCGATGGCCACAGTCACGTGCAGTAAACAGGATGTATGGTAGGTAGATATCATTTCTGCTGTAACCCACAACACTCGTGTTTCACTCTTTCAGTAAAACTTCCCTACTTTCACATCTAGTTGTTGCAGTGGAGGTGGAGTCATGTGGTTCCACGCTCCCTGCCCCGGGGTGCTCCCGTTCTGCTGGGGACACCTAGCCTGGCACGGCACGTGCCTTCCAGATGAGCTGGAGCCGGTCAAACAGATGTGTGGTAAACGCTTCCGCCAAACCAGGAAGTAAACACTGGATATTCTGTTTGTGTGGCCACATCTAAACAGTTCGTCATTCTTGTTGCTCTTGACCAATAAAATATTAAAGTTTCCAGCCAACTACTGCCCCCTTGTGGCCAAGCGCCCAGCCTACAGGCAGCTTGACTTCATTAGGTCGGCCGCGTTTAGCTCCCATTTCATTCACGTTACATTTGTAACTTTCAGGGTTTCACATTCTTGTGTCTTTCAAATAAACTGGTAAACTAAATGAAATGGTTGTATTTCTTTTTAGCTTACGCTGGTAAGAAATGTCCAATTACACACATGAAGTTTTAGAAAATGCCACTCTTATTGGTTAAGATGATTTTAGAATTCATTTTATTCCATAACAAAGAAATGTGTTTTGGACAAATATTACACACTAATATTTGACTATTGTTGTAACATCACATCCTGTTAGTGTAGTCTGCCTGTGTCTGTTCCCTGCACATGAATTCAACTTGGAAAATGACGTGTTAGTGGATTGTGTGTGCATTTATGTAACGAAGGTCACATGGGACCATCATGTAGTGTTTATTAAGAACAGCTGGGGCCAAAATACATAAGCGATCGACACAGCTGGCCAGAGTTTGTAGTTATATACTGTCTGTTATATTATTATAGTTTAGTCTACAGGCTGTGTCCAAGTTCAGGGGCTGCAGCCTTTGAAGGACCCTACCCAGTCTGAGGGTGGTTAAACTGGACGGTCTAGCCTGCGACGTGAGGCTCCAGCAGCAGCTACAGCTGTGGTAGACGGTCGAGAAAGTCCTGAACAGTCTCTCTATGAACAGAAACACTGACAGAGAGCAGACAAAATAAATAATACAATGTTTACCAGTGTTAAGCAACATTTATAGTGTGTTGGTCATTTTATAAAGAGACTGAGTATAACTGTCAGTCTCAGTAACATGCACAGAATACACAATAAAAGAAGTGAGAAATCAGCAGTGACCAACAGCCTACAAGCTGCCTATAAAGACACAGGGACGCAGTACTTCTGTTTAGTATTGTTTAACTCCTTTGGGTGTGCAGCTGGGTATCACGTCTCCTCTCAGTCTGGATGTTGATATAAAGGGGAGGAGAAACATTTAATTCAATACTATTAAAAAAGGTCCTGTAATTACTCCCACCATTGAGACACTCCTAACAAATCCAACCAACAAAAACTAAGAACTAGACCCTTGACAAAGGTAGGATTTATTGCAGGGTTCAATCTGGGACTGAATTAGCTCACGAGTGTCTAGACAGGATCTACTTACTGAACCTTGAGTTCATGATACATTTGGAAAGGAATATTTACAACATGATTACAGCGATGAGGATACATACTTCTACATGAAAGTATAGACAAGGGAAGGTACGGAAACAATAAAATTAGGCAATGACAATCAGCGAACTGCTCACGTATTGAGCAGATTGTGGCAAAGGTGGAACATCCCCCCCACCCAAAAGTCTTGTATTAGGCAGAGGGATGCAGGGCTCCTGGCTCCCTGTCATCCCTTTCTTCCTCGTCCATTTTGCGCCCGTGTTTACGGAAGTATTTGTAGCGCTGAACATACAGCTTCACAAGGTTGCTGACTTTGACTGGGTTGATTTCTCCAGTGCGGCTGTGGCAGATCTAAGATAAAGACACAGTGTGATTAAACAGTAACAACTCAGAACACAAGTACATAGCTTCATTTATGGACGCACAGATCAGACATTTTGACTAGATGCTGGTCCAATCCCATCATAAAAGCTCCAATGAAGGAGCAGGACGATCCACTCAGGTGCACTGAGTGGCAGCTGATAGCTAGCATAGCAAAGAGAAAGCTAACAGCAGAGGGTCAGCAGTTACAAAGTACTCCACGCCCGTGACACCAACAGCGTTCCTTTGTGTGTCTGTAGAGTGTGACTGTGTTCATGTGAGGCCGCATGAATGAAATGCACACATGGTGAGTCTTTGTTCTTACGTTCTCTGGACGAGCTGCCAGCGTGCTTTTACTGCTCGTGATTAAAAAACCTGATGCAACCTTATTTCACCTCACCTTTCTCTGGCCACTGAGGACATGTGTGCAGATGTGTGCAGGTGTGTGCGGATGTGTGAGGCTGTGTGCTTATAGGAAAATCAGAAGAATAGACTCGTGCCAGTGTGAATGAATACAAGCTGATCTGAGACTAATGCAAATAAACTATGCTAATAATGTCAATATTCATATTAGTCTTAATTATTCTTAATTCATATTATTTTACTGATAAATACCAATTCACTAAATGTATATTATTGCATTTATTTGTTAATGCAGTACACAAAGGCGTGGTACCAGGCTCTCAGTGGAAACATCCATAGTTTTATTGTAGAAATGCTGCATGTTGTAGCCACACTGTCAACTTTATGCTGCTGTAGCGACAAAGTGCAAAGTCAACATGAGCCATGTGATATATAAGACAGTGCTACGTGTGTGGTTGGATTTGTGTGTGAAGGCTCACCTTATGCACTGCTTTCCTGAGGATGTCTTTGTATTCTTCCTTGTTGATGTCTTTGCGTTGGTAGTAAGGCTTGATCGCCAGCTTGACCTCCTCTACTGCCCGCTCCTGTGTATGCAGCTTCTTTAGGTACTGTGCAATTCAGGGAAGAATCATGTTAAATAAAGGAACCCACAAAAACAACACAGCAAATACAAAAAGGCCACAGCTAAACCCAGGGGGTGAAGCAGGACCACTGCTAAGCCCCGTCCCACCAGCACAGGCTTGTTCAGCCTGGAGGGCACACTGCTCTCATCAGGAAGTTCAAGTTTACCTTATCCGGGTCTTTGCTCTCATTGTCCCATCCAGTGTCACTAGAACTCCCAGACACACCTGTCATCCCCACAGGTACGATGGAGGGTGGAGTCTGAGCGCATCCACCAGCTATTGACGGGTGCAGGTGTGAAGGTGGAGTTTTAGTGCAGCTAACCAATGGGAGGGAGCCGTGCAGAATGAACTGGGCTGGGCTCAGTCCAGGAGGTGGGGGGAGAGAGGGAGGGGGAGGAATTTGTAAGGATGAAGAGGAAGAGGACGCCGAGGGAGTGAGAACATGCTGCTGGGACTGGTTCTGATTGGCCTGTGAGAGCATCTGCACGTGAGAAAGGAGACAAACGAGTCGACGGTCATTCAAACAACAACAGGATCATCATTTCAAAAAGGCTGCACACAGCAAGGTCCCACTCTAGCACAGTGTGTGTGAGTGGCCTCCTAAGAACGTGCACTAAAATGTTCCTCCCCACTGCAGATGAATGAAGCTCCACTGAGTCACCTGGCTGGTTGCTTGAATGAACTCTTGTGCTTTGGCTCTGCTGGCAATATTGGCCTCTTCCATTTTGAAGAGCAGAGCAGTCACTGTGAGAAACAACAGACTGTTTAGGGAAACAGACTGACAAACACACACAATCATGTTTTATAACAGGGCAGCATGATCTTTAAAACTATAGATGGATTCGTATGATTGTCTAAAAGCTTAAAACAGTGCTGCACAGCCCGTGCTGCCCTCGGACACAAACTGTACTGTCAGTCTACACTTTACCAGAAGCCTGGAAAATACTCCGACAGTGACCAGCAACATGTGGAAAATTTGAACCTGTCCTAAGTTTACCCCCCGTCCCTTCTGATAGGTTGTCCCATGAAGGAAAGAAGCGCTGCTGCTGTCAAAGCTCTTCTGGTCGCCTCTTTGCTGCCACTGTGTCACACATGCTCCCTCATGCACACATCTACTTTGATTAATCTGTAAGTTACTGTCAAATGTCCAACAGCATTAAAAAAGTGTTCTGATGATGTTTAAGTGCAAAGGTGAGTGAAATGCTGGCGCAGTAACTCTTCATTTTCTCCACAACACTAAGAACTACTTCAGTAATCTCATACACTTAGGTCGATGTGAAGAAATGCTAGTAACAGCAAAACCCTGTCAGTGACAACCTGGTTCAAATAGGAGAGACCATGTGACCCAACTCTGCACCCACTAAATGCCCAGCTGTGCACACTACTAACAGTTTAGTCTCTGCGCTTGAATAATGTGCCTTCTCTGCATAGGGAGAGTCAACTTACATGCTAAGACACCTCCGGTTGTGCAGTCCACCCCAGTCTGGAGACTCCAAGGAAGAGTGGGTGCAGGAGCTGGAGGGGGAGGAGGAGGCGGCTTACCAGCAGATGAAGAGGACACAGATGAGGATGGGTCAGAAGAAGACAGAGGTAGAGCCAGGGAAGGGAGACCACAGACGGTTGAGGACAAGGAAGAAGGCGAGCCCAGAGATTTTGACAGATCATCCTGACTTGGCAGCTTGGCCGTGGGCGGGGCGCTGCTGAGACCAGCTCCTTGTGAGGGGGCCAGGTTGGAAGGACTGGATGCTGGTTGTGTAGGACTCGGCTGTTTTGGACAGTCCTCAGTTAAGAAAGAAGGATCTGGAGTCTTACAGCTGCTGTCTACAGTTTGAGAGTCTGGTGAAGACTCCCTGGTGTCCCGCAACGATGGTGCAACAGGTGGCGGAGGGGTCTGAGGAGGTGACGAGGATGGTGGGAGCACACTAGTGGAGGAGGATGTGGACGAGGAGGAAGAGCAGGGTGCGGGGCCAGCTTGGCCAATATGTGGACTGACCGACTTGCTCCCATCTCCAACGCCTGACTGAACATCTAAGGAGACACCCCCACCCCAGGCTTCGGACATGACTTTAGTTTGGCTGCTGCCTCCGGCGGCCAACCCCGCTACTTCGGCCT
Organism: Simochromis diagramma; assembly: GCF_900408965.1. Lineage (NCBI taxonomy): Eukaryota > Metazoa > Chordata > Actinopteri > Cichliformes > Cichlidae > Simochromis > Simochromis diagramma. The sequence goes on from NW_024386912.1 coordinate 209,480, forward strand.
TTTCTCTCGTCTTCTTGGCCAGGCGGCGGCGCCGCTTGGTTACCAGAGAGGATGAAGGGGAGGAAGCTGAGGAGGAAGTGGATGTAATGGAGCTGGGTTTTGCTTTCTTGGATTTCAGTCCTGCAGGACCGGTCAGCGATGATGGCGGTGCGGATAGACCGCTGCGTTTTCCCATACTGACCAGGTCTTTACTCCGCCCACCCAGTGACAGTGGTTCTGAACAAGGTTTCAGAAAAGGTGACCTGCTTTCATTGTCCCTGCAGAACACAACTGCAATTGAGCCACCCACCACAGACCCCCCAGTACTCCCTGCTGCACCACCTGGGCCGAGAAGGTCCATGTTCAGTTTTCCAGAGCCAACCGAAGACCCCGTGGTACTGCTTACGCCTTCGCGCACCAGAACCGACACTTTAGACTGAAGCTTACCTTTCTGACTAGCACCACCTTCTTTCTTGGACTTCCCAGAGCGACTCGTGTCTTTTCTGCTCTCCTTGTCCCGGTCTTTGTCTTTTTTGATCTTCCTGGTTCGCTTTGCTGATGGGAAGCCAGGGGAAACAGAGGCAGATCCGGAAGAGACCATCAGTGAAGAGAGGCATTTGCTTTTGGTTGTACTGGCAGAAGCCGAAGCTTCAGAGCGGGCAATTTTCTTTAATGTGCGAGATTTCTTTTTGGGTTCATGTCCAGTCTTGGGCGTAGCTGCAGCTTTAGGGCTGGGGACGGGAGCCTCTGGAGGCAGAGCAGCAGGGGGCGTGTCCTCCAAAGATGGGTAGTCTGAGTCCAAAGCTTCACCATCCAAAGACAACACATCAATCTCCAGTTTGTCTGAATAGCGGTCTGACTCATAGCTGTGATACCTGGGAGGCGAGAGCGACTGCGATCGGCTCTGACAACTGCCTTGTTTCCCTGCCTCTCCAGCTGAATGCCATTTTCTCTTCTTTTTACAGGGCTTGTCGGAGTCCTTTGTGGCCCTTCCAGGAGAGGATGGGGTAAGTCTCGGAGACCCGGGAACGGTGGTGGTCGTAGTGGTGGTTGTGACCGTAATGGTTCGCTTAATAGCGAAGAGGTCAGACCCACTGAGGTCCTGGATGGACGGAGGTATGACGGGACGACCGTCTCGTCTCCTATCCCTGTCACGTTCCCTTTCTCTGTTGCCTTCTCTCTTTTCTCTGCTTCTTTTGGACCGCTCTGAAATGCCTCGCTCTCTGCTCCTTGAATGATGTTTTCCCTTCCTTTCCTTCTCCCTCTTTCTGGAGCTAAAATCTTCATCCCGTCCATCTCGCCTGTGGCTACTGATGCGATTGTGTTCCCTCCCTCTGTCGGTGTCTCTGTCCCGATCTCCAGTCCGGCTCCGGTGTTTATCCCTTTCCCTCTCTTTGTGCCTTTCTTCAGACAGGCTGGAAAACGACCATCTGGTGTGGCCATCTCTTCTTGAAGAATTGCAGGACCGTGAAGTCTCTGGGCTGCTGTGCCATCTTTTCTTCCTCTTCCGACTGCTGCTCCTGCTGCTCCTTCTGCCTTTATCCTCTTTGCCCATCTTTTGCGCCTTTTTCTTGTTCGACTCCTGAGCCCACTCTTTGCCTTTCCTTCTCTTTTTTCTTCTAATCTCCTTTTCTCCGTCTTTTCTATCTTTGCTTTTTTGCTGGCTGTGGCCCTTGGAGCTTTTGGAGGACTTGCAGCACTTGCCACCCTGATCTTCAGGAGGCGTTAAAGGGGACGAGGATGTAGAAGTTGGAGGATGAGAAGGAGGCGGTGGTGGTGGTGGCGGCGGCGGCTGGGGAGAGCAGGGTGAAGAAGCAGGAAAGGAGAGATATCGTTCCTTCCGTCTGCTGACCAGCTTCCTTCTCAGATCCTCTACTCCTACCACAGGCTCATCCTTGAGCTCGCTGTCTACTTCCCAGCTGCCCTCTGTGCAAACGGACACAAAGCCATCCCCATCTAGCACTCGGAAGATTCGCTCTGGCTTTGACCCAAAGAAGGAGATGCTGGGAGAACTCAGGGGGAGGGTTTCCTCTACAGGTCTCTTACTGCTCCCATCTCTTTCAATGGCTCCAACTATCTCGCCCTCCTCTATCTCAGAGTGATCTGAATCAGCTTTCATGGTGCTACAGTCAACCCTCCTCCTCAGAGGGAGCTGAGTGCTCAGACAGGCGCTTGGAAGGTCAGTGAAGGTGTCCGTGGAATCTGGAGGTTCCTCCACCTTCTCCTTTTCTTCTCTTATAGTGTTTCTCTTCAGTACCCTTGCTTTGCCACTCTCATCATCAACATCTGACGCTGGGGAACCTGTGGGGTCAAAAGGATCGTATTTCTCCCCTTCCCCCACCTCCTTCATCTCAGTTCCTTCTTTTGCTCCATTATTTGGATTGAAAGGATTGTACATCACCCTTTTCCTCTCCTGTTTTTCACAGTCAGCACTTTGTTGCATTAAAGTGTGAGGCAAACAGTCTGAGGAAGCGGTACTGCATGTAGGTTTGGAGAGAGACTGCGTAGCTAGAGAGGCAGAGCTGGAGGAAACCCTGGCTCTCTCTGTTCCATTGAATTGGCTTTTTACATGGCTGGGATAAACTGATGTGTTGGCACATATAGAGGAGGACGTAGACAATGGAGAAGATGGACCGGTTGAAGGAGATGATGCAGAAAACGAAGGTGAGTAGGAAGGAGGGCTCTTTGAGGTCTCTTCAACTCCACCTGGGGAAGAGAAGGCCCTAGGCCTCCTTCTGAAGCCTGATGCCAAAGTCAAGTCCATGAGCCAGAAATACTGGTGGGTCAGAAAGTGAGGGAAGTAATACTGAGACACCTAGGGCGTGGCAGGTCACACCAGAAAACAGGGCTCAGGAACCAACCTTGCAGGAAGAAAAGAACATGTGTCACTTTACGTTACAATATAATCCACGTGGAAAGGCTCCCTGGAGAGCCTACGATCCTGACACATGATGAATATCATGGAGGATACTCAGACTGTTTCTACAGTTGTGTTGTCAGAGTGAGGGCATGTCTTCAGTACAGTACAGAGAAACTAAGAAAAGACTGAACAAATTTGAATGATATTATTATTGTTATTGTTACAAAGAGCTAAATATGCATCTGCCTGCTAACATGCTTCTGCAGTCGGGACTCTGTTTGGAGTCCAGTCATATGAAACAGAAGACCCGAGCCAGTCTGAGGGGTCCACCGAGCCCCACTGCGCTCTCACCAGGGTGAGCTGAGAGACGGCTGAAGGCAGCCGGAGGAGGAGTGGACCCCACACCGGATCAACAGACACATTTTTCAGTCCACGCTCACTGAACACAATCATTAAAAACTGCGCAGCACATGACTGCGTCTCTGTTGTTTACACGGTGGATTACACGTTACCGTCGTTCTCCTTCTGTTGGGATGCTTACGTGATTTCTGAGTTGTAAAAGAAAAGAACATGTTTAGCTTCCATATCAGGGACTCACTTCTCAGTGCTTGTCACAGATAGCATTATCATTAGCTTTCCGTGGCTGGACAGCGCGTTGGTTGCTTTACAAAACATCTGTCCGCCTTGCGTTTTGACCATTAGCTCCATTATGTGTAATGCGGATTTGTCAGCGGTCGCACACTCGATTGATTATCAGACGCTAAAAATGTCTGGCGGCAGATTTTCAGTTACCCATGCAGCTAATTAGCTTAGCGCAGCTAGCAAGAAGAGCAGTATGTTGATGGGTTCCCTTCATGCCGGTCGCCTTCTGTCTCAGGCCAAAGCCACCGCTTCACATCTACTGGCTGTTACTTTGTCAGACATTCAATCAAACCACGAAATTAGACATATGCGGCTTTTTGTGGTGTTTAAATACGTACCAGGGTTTAAAACGGGTCTGTTCCACCAGCCACCGCCATCTTCCCTCCCGTGAAACCGGACGACAAAGAATGATGGGAAACGGAGTGAATATCAGGTGCTGCGAAAGAGCCGCACACATCATTTAACACACGTCATTAAAGTTGCCTTTGAGGTGCCGTGCTCGCGACACTGTTACACATTTTAACAGAACTACAAACTGGCTTTTTAAAAAGTGTCTCTTTGTAACAACTAATTCATTTCTGCTGTGACTGGTTCACAGACAGCTGTCTGAAGTCTGCTGCCTAAACCCGGACTTCTAGATCAAAGTAACATGAACATGTTTACTGTCATAGCTCACTTTTACTTACTGCTCCCCAGGTAAAAACACCTGTTACTAAAGAAAGGAGACCGTAGCTGTTCAGCACATCCAGGCTCAGCTGGCTTTGAACATCACCCGTCCATCCAGTGTCTGTCCCAGCTGCCATAGAGCCAGGACAGGCCATCCACCTGCTGCAGGGCTAACACTCATATGTACACTTGTGATGATGACCATGCATGTTTTTGGACTGCAATAGCACAGTGGCGTGAACAGAAAGAACCCACACAGACATAAGAACTTGCTGTCCAGTATGGCCACAGCAGTGCGGGGAGGTTTTTTCCTCATATCTTTAGAATATAATTTCACATGAAAAAACTTTAAATACTAACCTTGCTGCCTTTTCTTAGGATTGTTTCTCCTTTTGGCTCTTCAGTAAAACACGCATTGCTGTGACATGACAAACAAACATGTTCGTATTAAACGCACAGGTCAGTTGTTGGGTTGGTGCAGGAACAAATGAGAGAAGTGTTGGGTTACCCACATCTCTTAATTTGTCAGCAGCGTGTATGCAGACCAGTGGTAAAACACCACCCGTGTGCATAACTGAAACACAGACTGCACTGTGGCTGAGACGGAGCCCAGTGTTTCTGTGCAGAGTGTCTGAAGTGGACCAGCACACTCCTAACACCTGTGCAAAGCTACGCTCTGTAGAGTAAACTACAGAAACAGACTTCACACATCAAACAACCACACAAAGCCATTTAACACAAGCAACATGAACACTGCTGTCACAGATACACTATTTAACACATTAGTTGCCATTGTCTAACTTTATTTGTGTAAGGCAGGTATATACATTTCCAAAGATACACAACATGTAGATTCAAACAGTTTGTCCACATCCCATAGTTGACCTGTTTCTGACTCCATCAGAGGCGCCGTACCGCTGAAAACAGAGTGCAAGCAAAGCACAGGACAGATTTGGCTGCATACCAAAGACAGAGCAACAGTCTTTGTTTTAATAATCAAAATAAAATAAGCTCTAGAAACATTTCTTACATGAATAAAGCCTCCAACACATTCAGCAAAAGCACGACGGAAAGCTGTAACTGAAAGACAATAAATAGTCAGTGCTGAATGAGAAGTAACAGTCCAGTGACATCAACAGCAGCTGTGCGTCTGTATTTTCTCTGTGATTGATGTATGATTCTGAGCAATCAGCTTGGTCGCAGCATGTCCCACATCCTTCCCTGTTCCAAAGGTTAAACTAGAACATTCCTGATTCCTTACATTTAAACTCGTTTCCTCTTGTAGTGTGCATGCAGGCACAGGTACAATCAAGCTGTGCCTCAGCTCCAGAATCACTGCTTGTATGAATGACTCGTGTTTACTACTGTGATAATGATGATGAAAGCATGTTGTCGAGGAGTTTAACAGTGGACAGTGTGGATAAAAGAAGCAGACCCACAGATCGAGCTTCTTTATCCCATCATAAAAATGTGGGGGCTTTGATATTCACGTGGTAATCTTGATATGTGGTATGAACTTTGTCAGGGCAACGCAAACAGACCCCAAACTGCTGGTGGTGATATTCTCTTTATGTAGGTAGGCCCAGCCTCCTTGTGCAATGAAAACTGCTGCTGGTTTCAAAGCAAAGAAGAAGGTCATTGGCACGTAGGACTGTGTCCCTCTCATTGGAAACATCAGCTCTCTGCAGCAGGAGACAGGAGGCCCGACATAGTGACACTCCCCGGCTTCAGACGAGTCCAGAATCCTTGGCCATCTTGTGAAAGGCGCCTCTCTGACTGATGAGATTGGAGGGCGAGTCAAATTCTGCCATCTTTCCATTCTCCAACACCAAAACCCTGGAAGCACAGAGAACACTCAGGAAACTGTTTGCAGGCAGAAATGCTACAGCTGATGTTAGCCTTGAAGTGCAACACCACATTAGTTTATGCCTAAAGGCATCGTTCGTCACAGAATAATGACAGACTAATATGTTGCATCTCCAAATGTTCGATGTGACGCCGTGTTGTTGCACCTGGAGCAAATGCTCCTCACTACAATGACTGATTGGGAAGTGGTTACTTTATCGCACACGTCTAGTAAGGCGACACTGGGTTTGGAGCTGTGCAGTCTTAGGATGACATGAAACGATAGCGCCAAGTATGAAGCGAGGAGCAGTGACGAGAGTAGCTGAAGATGATGATCGTTTACAGCGAGGTGGTAGTGGTGTGGGTGGGGTTATGGAGAACCCCGAGTCAGGAAGAGGATCTTGTCTGCACCACAGTTAAAGAATATTTACTTTTTCCTCTTCATACTCAACAATAGACTATTTATGTTTAGCAAAGACGATGTGGCTTCCTGCTGGACATTTGAATGAACCAACGAGACGTCCGCTGAACACTGATACTCTCTGGTACAGAGCGGTGAAGCGTCAGTGAGGCGCTGTAGCACAGTGCTAAGATCACAATGACACTGCATGAGAAACAAAGGAAAGAGAAATGAAATGCCTCAAACAGAAGGAAAGAATCTGGAAAACAAAGCACAGAGCTAAAAACCGCCTCATCTTAGAGGTAAAGACCCAAATGAAGTGGACATATATGGATGAGGTCCAGAGGAACGGTTTCCTAAACAACATGATGATGAAACAGGAAATAAATCTACTGAACTTCATCTTACAAAATGAACAAAGAGTCATTTATAAAATCAGGTTTTTCAGAAGAAATGAAATGTAAACACAGCTCGACCCCCTCATCAAGTGTTTGATACAGTTTTAGCCAGAAGACTTGCAAACACTTCAAACTGCTTTCATTAGACCGAGAAACAACATCTGGAGGCAGCAGGGCCTTTGACTGGGTCAGCTGGTACTCTGTGTGAAGTGGTAGTGGATTTTACACTTCAGCACAGTTTAATCAGAACTATCAAAGCTCTATGCTACAAACCAACAGCTGGAAGAAGATTATGATTATTACTCTTTGCTATTGACATAAAGCTGTTGAGTCAGCAGATAACGAGGACCAGAAAATAAATAAAACAGCTCTCAAATACGGCAATCTGGACAGATATTAAAGATGAATAACATTTAATTATGTCCTCAAACAACAGGAACTGAATCACCTTAGAGGCAGCTGGGCTCTCAATCGATGACTTACACACTTAAACTACGATCCGCTCAGACAAGATGGAAGACGCTCCCCTTTCTAGGTACGGCTCAAATAGGAAAATAAACTTTCTGCAAGGATTCTTGTATTTATTTCAAATGATACCAACAGAGCCTCCAGGGAACGTCTCTGAAGAGCGTGACAGATGGACTTCCTGTTTACACACAGGGTTAAAGACCTAGAAATTAAGACCATGCTACCAGCTAAAGGCAAAGGAGGTCTTTTCCTGCCAAATATTAGAGACTACTTTAACAAAACCTTAATGCACATATGCAACGCAGTCTGCACAGCTCAGTAGGTGCAATGACAAACATGAGGATGGATTCCATTACAGGCAACAACAGGCGACACACACCTGAGTGAATCCCACCCCTGCACATAAACATCTGTTAGTCAGAGAGAACCAAACCAAGGAAGCCTATAGGCTGATACAGAGGGTCACATGACCCTGAATTCATTCCACATAAACTAGAATGGGTTTGGTGCCAACAGAAATGACACAGCAAAAATATTTGACTTAAACACAGGGCAGTCATTTCAGCTTCAATCGCAGGATTGAGCCTCGTTTTTAAATCCTTCCAGCCAATAGAATCACAGTGACATCACTGCATTTACGTCAATCCCACCAATCACAAACTGCAGGGCGAGACATACACATGATGCAGGAGGAATGAGCCTCGCTGCCATCCAATCAAATCTCTGTAGCCGGGCGTAAAGTGGCTATTTTTGGATGGGAACCAGCTAATGCATTGTGGGAGATGGAGTTTTTCCAGTGTAATCACAGTGGATGTAAGTTTACAAAGAAAGTCAGAAACGTGGTTTGAATCCATCACTGAGACTGGCTCTCTGCTTTGTTTCTGTCTGGCACCATTGCATCATGGGATGTTTCTGCAGGTGTTAGCATATTTCAATGCTTTTTGTTTGTTGCATGGAGGTTATTAAAATTAACCTTATCAAACACAATCATAAATATAACTAAAAGTCAAAACCCTGTTACTAACCATTCTGACTGTTACTGTAGTAACCATGGAAACCAGAAACTGTCTATCCTTAAAGAGCTTTCAGTATGGCCTAACAACTGTAAGAGACTGAAATGGTCGCGCCAACAGAGAACAAACAGAACTGGGAGACACACAAATACAGGCATTAATACAGATATTCCACGTTTGGGGTGGGGGCCGTACCAGTGTCTCTTTAGTGTACAGTACCTGGTGTAGTCCATGATGGTGTTGAGGCGATGCGCTATGGTGAGGACAGTGCAGTCCTCAAACTGAGAGCGGATGGTGGACTGGATCAGGTTGTCCGTCTCCATGTCTACAGCTGCCGTGGCCTCATCCAGAACAAGGATCCTGGTCTTCCTCAGCAACGCTCTGGCTAGGCACAGCAGCTGCCGCTGACCCACGCTGAAGGAAAAGCAGACCGTTTCAAAGGCAGGAAGCCCTGCTCCAGCGCTTTATCCAACGACTGGTATATGCACTGTTGCCCCATAACTAGTGTACTGCACAACTGCAAGAAATGCAGGTGTTGCTAATCGTGCTTGACGAGTGTGCACACTAACGTGTTTTTCAAAGACGCTGTGAAACTGGGATACTTTGTATCTAATTCAGTTTCTAATTTGTGGTTGCTTGGACGTATAAAGCAGTTATACCTCAGGTTCTCTCCTCCTTCACTGCAGTCGTGGTTAAGCTTGTTGGGCAGGCTGGACACGAAGGTCTTAAGATGGGAGAATTCCAAAGCCTGCCATACTTCCTCGTCAGCGTAGGAGTCAAAAGGATCCAAGTTCATCCTCAAGGAGCCTGAAAACAGCACCGGGTCCTGTGGGAGAGAAGAGTGTCTTATGCTGGGATTTTTTCCCCATTTTGAGACGATTTTTCAGTCGTGCGACCGTTCTGGGGAACGGCTCGAGTTTCGCCTTCATCGCGTGTCGTGCATCGTGTAGTATACGTGGGGTAACGAGGAGCGATTAACACCTCACGACCAGCCCGATCATCAATTGTTTGGTCGTAAGAAAATCAAACCTGTTTGAAATCCTGTCGCCCTTCGTGAGGGCGTCACCGCAGCCTCTCACACAGAGGTGAAAGTGAAAAGGTGGGGCAGCACGGCAGTGCAGCGTGTGACACAAGCGATGGAGGCACAACTTTGGAGAGGCTCTGATGAGCCTCACAAAATTATCACGACCACAACAACCGTGAAAAGAGTTGGATGGACGTTGCTGTTCGATGGCAGCTGCCTGGCCAATGTTTTCATTAGCAATTTAGCAAAGTTGGTGTGTGTGTGTGTGTGTGTGTGTGTGTGTGTGTGTGTGTGTGTGTGTGTGTGTGTGTAAGACAGACAGGGACAGATTTTGTGTTATAACCTTCATGTTATGGACGCACAGTGTGAGCACTCAGGTCTCATCAGAGCATCGTGACCTACAAACTTCTAGCCCCTGCGATTCAATCGTGCAGTTTGAGCAGAAGCTGAATAACGTTTGCTTAACATTACTGAGGCAGCGACTCTGAGGATGGGTTTAGCTGTACAACTCTCCTGTAGCTCCCCGACTGCTGTAATGCACAGGCTGCGGACTAATCAGTGTAACAGTTTTGATCCTCTCAGAACGTACCTGTGGTATGATGGTGATTCTGGAACGAAGCTCATGGAGGCCAAGCTTGGCAATGTCCACTCCATCAATGAATATTTGGCCCTCGGCTGCCTCGATGATGCGGAAGAGCCCCAGCGTTAGGGAAGACTTCCCTGCACCCGTGCGTCCCACGATCCCCACCTGATGGAACAGACAGCTCAGAACAGCCACAAGCACACGCACTGTCACTGCGCTGATGCCTTCACTGGAGTCATGTGAAATCCCACCTTCTCTCCTCCGTTAATGGAGATGGTAATGTTGCGGATGGCCAGATCCAAATCTTGGCGGTAGCGCAGGCCAAAGTTTCTCATCTCTATGCAGCCATTAGTAGGCCAGCCTGGGGAAAGGGTGGAGGGCTCGTGTTTCCACTCTGCCTGGGGGTCCAAACACACATGTTTAAAGAAGGCGATTTAGACACGCATGAGGCGAAAGCTTTCTCCAAACACCCCACATATGGCTGCCAGTATATCTACACTGTCTTACTGCCTTTAAAGGCTTGTTTCTGTGTACCTCTTTCTCTGTGTCGCTGTATTCTTTCACTTTCTCCACGGCCACGATGTTGGTTTCCACATCAGAAGACATCCTAACCAGCCAGGTAAGTGAGGTAGTTAGCTGCACACGGGGCAAGACAAAACCAGATTAATGCACGCTCAGTCCTCTAGACAGGGGATCCCAAAAGGTTGGTTCTCTTCATCTGGACGTTTTCAGTGGGAGAAACCCATCATCATCATCATCATCATGGTCAGAGGGCCCGGTGGCGCCAGTGTCCGGCAGCCTCGCCTCTGTCAGTGCGCCCCAGGGCGGCTGTGGCTACAATGTAGCTGCCATCACCAGTGTGTGGATGTGTGTGTGGATGGGTGGATGACTGGATGTGTAAAGCGCTTTACAAATACAGGCCATTTACCATTTTACCATCATCATCAGGTGACTCCTTCAGTCTGACTGCAGGTTTCCAACGATTTTCTGAATCAAGGAGGGGGCCCAAGGGTACATCTATCACCGTCTCACACTGCTGTGACTGCAAACTCTGAATGCTACTCATTACCCAATATGACAGTCTGCACGTTAATGACCTCACAGCCCATTGTTCGGTGGGCTGATGTTGGAAACCTGCAGTCAGCTGAGACTGAAGGAGTCACCTGATGATGAAAACGTCCCGATGAACAGGATCAGAGTTTTGGCAGATTAAGAACAAACATAACAAAGCACAAAACCTTTTCCTTCTTCTAGGCAGAGGGCTGTTTGAATTTCCCCTCATAAATAATATAACTGACATGAAAGGACATCAAATACATAACAAAGTTCTCCTTTAAATAAAAAAAGTCGTTTTAAACTGAACTTAAAAGTGGGGTGCATTCCATTACTGACAAGACTGTTTCAGAATATTTACCATAGATTAAAAACAAAAGTATGGTAACCATAAACAGAGCTCGTAAAAAGTATTCCTGTATAAAACATAATGGGCTCATAAATGTACCCACTCAGTCACTTACTGTGAAAGTGACATCAGGACTGTGGGACACAGTTTCCATGAAACAGTGATGAATCTATTCTTAAAAACCCCAGAACAATACAATAGAATAAATGTTTTTCAGTGAACTTGTGTACTAAATCTGACTGCTAAACATCAATAAAATGGCTTAAACTAGGGAATAAACAGAGTTAAATTAGTAGGAAGGCTAATCTCCTTGTAAGCTCCTTGTAGCTACTTGGCACTCTTTTTCTTTAATGTATGAAATAAGTGCACAGGTCAAGGAGATTGTCCATGTTTACCTGGAGGGCGTAGGAGATGGACAGTCCCATGATGCCTGGGCTGAGGCTCTGTCTGGCAACGACAGCAAACAAAGCAGCAAATGACACAATGCAGTTTCCCACAAACTCCAGGCGAATCGCCAGCCACCTGCAGAAACACAGATTCAGGAAAGTAGATTATTGTACAATATAAGGCGCACTTAAAATCCTTTCATTTTCTCAAAAATTGACAGCGCGCCTTATGTATGAATTCTGGTTGTGCTCAAGGAGCCTCGCAGAGTAATCCGGGTCCTAAACTCCGTCCAGTTCAGGTCCCAAAGTCAAACGAACACTGCAGCATCACTGAGAGTTAAAAACTGACTAAATTCTTTCATCTTTAATTAAACGATCAGCGTTGCTGCTTTACCAGGTGTAACTATGAAGTTTAACTTCCAGGCATCCATGAAAACAGAATTTATTACATTTAACGGAGTTAGAGGTTAGCAGGAAGTTAGCTCGCTAGCTTCCACATAAGCATGATATAGCATGTTCTGACAGAGAGATTTCAGAAACATTCAAACGTACAGCTCTGCTATCACTTCCAACATAAATGAAGACAGGAAACTAAACAGCAGTGACGTTTGTAGGGTTACTGAAGTTGGGCTAGCTGGTATATAATCATGTGCTACGTGACCGCTAGCTACAAAGCTATATTAGCATAAACACAGTGAGGCTGGAGGATGAACACTAACACTTTTCCACTGGATAAAATTAAATGTGAAGGTTCCTGATGGTTAGGGACAAATGCAATCGCATGGCAGGATGCTGTAAACGGACCAAACTTCAGTCAGGAGAACAACTGAGATAATCCATCCACAATACGAGGTTAGTCATTAATATACTGCAACAACATGGGAATAGAGCAGCTGTGATAGAATACAGCTGGAGGAAGCAAGAAGAATGAGTTGAATAAAGTTTGATTTATCTGACTGCTTTGTTTGCTTAATGTGCCTTATAATCCCGTGCACCTTTTGTATGAAAAATACAGTAGTTCCCTTGTGGAGCTTAATGACTTTTAACCAGTGTTGGGGAGTAACAGAATACATGTACCACCGTTACATATTTAAAATACAAAATATGAGTATCGTATTTTCACGACCATAAGGCGCACTTAAAAGTCTTAGATTTTCTTCAAAAAGTGCGACGCGCCCTATGTGTTGTAAGGAGGACGTAGTAGAGAACACCATGAGAACGTTAAAGGGTGAAGTGTGGGCGTTGATCGTATACACCGGGACAATCGCACATACCTGTATAAAAGAACAGGTATGTGCATTATGCAGGACATCGTTGTTTTAACAACCCCGAAAATGGCAAAGAGACACGCTTACGAAGCACAGTTTAAACTGAAGGCCATCAGCTACGCGGAGGAACATGGAAATAGAGCAGCGGCGAGAGAACTTAAGATTAACGAATCGATGGTTCGCAAATGGAGGAAGCTGGAAAACAAGCTCCAGCAGGTCAAGAAAACGCAGCTGAGTTTCCGCGGACATAAGGCGAGGTGGCTCGAGTTGGAGGAAAGACTCGAGCGGTGGATCATCGAGCAAAGCGCGAGCGGAAGAAGCGTTTCGACGGTCACCATTCGGCTAAAAGCAGTTTCACTAGCTGAAGAGATGAACATTGAACATTTCCAAGGAGGTCCGTCTTGGTGCTTTCGTTTTATGAAACGGTGCCATTTTTCCATCCAGACCAGGACTACGGTAGCGCAGCAACTTCCAGCGGATTATAAGGAAAAGCTGGCCATCTTCCGCTCCTACTGCAGCAAACACATCGGCGACAAAAACATCCAGCCCAGCCACATCACAAACATGGACGAGGTCCCGCTCACTTTTGACATCCCGGTGAGTCACACTGTGGAGAAGAAGGGGACCAGCACGGTAGCGATACGCACAACGGGGTATGAAAAGTCTTCTTTTACTGTTGTGCTTGGCTGCCATGCTAATGGACAGAAACTGCCGCCTATGGTGATTTTTAAGCGAAAGACTTTGCCTAAAGAGAAGTTTCCAGCAGGAATCATCATTAAGGCAAATGAAAAGGGCTGGATGGATGAGGAAATGATGAAAGACTGGCTGAGGGAGGTGTATGTAAGGAGACCAGGTGGTTTTTTCCACGCATCACCATCGCTGTTGATCTGTGACTCTATGCGTGCCCATCTCACAGCCGATGTGAAAAAACTTGTGAAGCAAATGAACTGTGAGCTTGCTGTCATTCCGGGAGGCCTGACAAAGGAACTCCAACCGCTGGACATCGGTGTGAACCGCCCGTTCAAAGTAAGGCTGCGAGCGGCCTGGGAGCGATGGATGACCGGTGGAGACCACAGTTTCACTAAGAGTGGAAGGCAGCGCCGGGCGAGTTACGCCACAATTTGCCAATGGATTGTAGATGCTTGGGCTAACATGTCTGCTGGCACTGTTGTTCGAGCTTTCGCAAAAGCCGGCATCGTTTCCGAGGAGCCGCACGGCACGGAAAGTGACTCTGACGGTGAAGACGGTGAACCTGGCATGTTTGATGGAGATTTAGCGCAGCTGTTCAATTCAGACACAGAGGATGAGGACTTCCATGGGTTTGATTGATGATAAAAATGTGAGTACCAAACTTTGTTTTGCTCCTGCTTTATTTTTAAATACGCACACTTGTATGCTTGTGTGTTGTTGATGATGACGATTACCGGCAATAGAAATGTGAGTAAGGTACCGAACTCAGGTTTGCTCTCGCTTTATTTTTAAATACGCATACGGTACTTGTATGCGCCCTATGGTCCAGTGCGCCTTATGTGTGTGTTAAATACAGTAAGGGCACACATAACTGAGACTGCGCCTTTTAGCACAGTGCGCCTTATGGTCGTGAAAATACGGTAACTGTATTCGGTTACAGTTACCCTTTAAAAAGGTGGTATTCAGAATACAGTTACTTTGTCTAAATGAATGGATTACACGGCGGTATTTTCCTGTTTCATAAGGCTATGAAGTATATATTTTTGTTTTCCACGGCGGTGGAAACCCAAACAAAACTGACATTAAGAGGCTCTAATTCCTGCGTCTCAATCTCGCGGCCCATGTCGCCTCTACTTGCGGCCCGCAAAATGACCTGAAGAAATATTTTAAAAAATTATTCACAAAAATGATTTGTTATGAAGGCAACAGGCAGAGTGTTACAGGCATAGCCCAAAAGCATGTAGCCTGATGGGCAGTGTAGTCCGTGCTGCAGGGAGAATGGACTGCCATACCCGTGATGTGTCTGTGAGCGAGGGAGGGAGAAAAAGGAGAGTGGAAAAGTACGAGCTGTCTCCGTACTTTACCAGTGTGTGTATGTGTGTACACACACACACACACACACACACACACACACACACACACACACACACACGGTTAAAAACAGAAGGTGACAGAGCGTTTGTATCAGCGGCTCCCAGACTCTGGAACTTGCTCCCTTTGAGTTTGAGATCTGTGGACTCAGTCGTGTCTTTTAAAAATCTGTTTAAACTCGCTCTTGGTTGATGTTGTTTTGTTTTAGATTTTAATGTCTGTTTCCTGCCTCTGTGAAGCACTTTGTGATTTTATCTTGAAAGGTGCTATATAAATAACATTTTACTTTACATTTTAAAAGAAACCTTCCCAACACTGCTTTTAACCTTTCAGCCAGAGATTGGAAAGAAACATGAAAATGAAAGCATGAAAATGAAAGCATGAAAATGAAAGCATGAAAATGAAAGCATGTAAACGTAAATGGAGCTTTTCTACGTCCAAAGTGAATATAAGGTACTCGTGTTGCTGCAGTAATACTCCAATGAACAGTCTCAGAGAGATCCTAATTTAGGGACATTCATCCTAAAAGGCGGTGTAAATTGTTGCAGCAGGTGGTGCAGTGAGAGCGTGTGGCGGCAGCCTCCTGACCTGTTAGCCACTATGCTGGGATAGTAAGCCTTCTGGTTATGGTCCACGCGCTGGTCGCTCTCATGGATGAAACGCTCCTGCTCACTGAAGGCTCGGATAACCGACGTGCCCAGCAGGGTTTCATTGAAGTGGGTGTAAATTGGGGAACGGCTGACCGACTCCAGACGCTTCAGCTGGCGAGATGACGCCACATAAAACCTCTGGACAGAGCAAGGATAGACACATGTGACTTATATAGTGCGAGTACAAGAAAACAATTATTGGAATGTGATGTGTTAAATTTGTTTAGATCACAGGAATAAGGAAGGATTTGTTTGTGTGTTTCAGTGTGGCTTAGCTGTAGCCTGAGAGTGTAATTGTTTAGAGGGAAAGGAGTTTATGGACACTGGGGGTCTGCTGTCATAAAAGGAGACAGGGAGCTACAGTGGGGGGTTGCTGATGCTTGTACCTTTAATAAAAACTCATAATTGTTATAAACCTAGAAGTAGGTTTGCAGGAGACTCCACCTTAAATGTAAATGTAAGACAACAAGAGGCCACTGGCCCAGTGGGTGCAGAGTGGGCGTCTCAGTGTTTGTAATGTGTTAACTCTGTTTTCTATGTTGTCTGGAGGAATCTGGTGTAGCTTGGGTGAGGAGATTCCTTTTATGACCCCCAGGAAGTCACGTACACAGAGACACACACACAGTGCTTTGACTGTTACACTCACACACCTACATGCACACTCACGTGCTCGTGCATACACACACAGACACAGTTTGCAGCACACCATGGGGGTTTTATGATGGGGTCGCTGGCACCTCTCCCCTTCTAGAAGATGCTTAAATGAAGATGAATAAAGGTTTTGTGAAAATGGCTACTGAGTCCGGTGCCGTCTCTGGATGCCTCGAGGAATAAAAAGAAACGGGGTGAAGCTGATTTCGTAACAATAGTCAGAATCACAGTGCAGGGAGGCGTAGTAGTACTGTGGGGATAACACTGGAATATACTGACACTTCAGAATCAGTTTCCCTTTTCAAACTCACCTGCACAAAAAAATAGAGCAGACCCAGGAAAGGAATGATGATACTGACTAGAGGTGTGGCAATCAGGATGATAACACAAGAGCCCAGCACGTTGAACATGGAGCCCAGGAACATCTTAATAATGCTGGGGATCAGCGTGTCAATGGTGTCCATCTCTTTGGCAAAGCGGTTGACCAGGTTACCACTGGGGGTTCGCTCAAAAAAGGACATAGGTGAGCGCAGGACATCGTACAGCATGGACTGGTGGAGGTACCGGGACGCCAGAACACCCCCAATAGACATGGACAGGGAGTATCCAAAGACAGCCACACCTGAAGGACAGCAGAGGAGTTTGCACAATATCATGACTTATTTCTGTGTGAAGAGCACACCTGCATCCAGCAAGACACATAAGACGAGTCTATAACTGAGGGGAACGAGCTGGAGAAGGGGGGCCTGGACCCAGGGCTGAGCTATATGACCAAGCTCTCATATCCCGATATAAGACATTTATCGTCCCGACAACGATATCACAGAAATGTTACACTTTCTGTAAATTCTGTGAATCTCGGGCAGCTCGACACTGTGAAGTGCTTCCAGCTGGGCGTCGTGTACCTGGAGTCGAGTGTTTTGACCGATGCATGAAGCTATACATTTTGTTAGACATAAGTTGTAACGGCCGCCGTTTTCTTTGTATTTATTAGACGGCGTGCTGCGGGGAAAAGCCTGTTTTTAAACGTTTGAGTCTAAGCTGTATCTGGAGCACCTGACGGCTCTTTTTGCTTCTCCGCATTCTGTCAGGTGACTCTTGTGTAGGTGGTTAAAGAGGTTTGCTGTGTTTGAGTCTGAGGTGTTGGACCGGTTTGCTGCATAATGTGCATCGTACAGTTTGTAATTGAATACAGTGTCAGACTTTTCATAACCAAACCATGTCCGTGCTCGAGGTGGCCCCTCGATTAGGAATAAGGTCATCATTTCAGTTTATTTTGAAAAGTCTCAACAGGCTCTTCAGCTTTATTGTGAAAGGTTTATGTGGAAAATAAACAAGAGGAAGGCATAGCCACACGCTGGGTTTACCGTCGTTGTTGCTAACGACAACACGTCTGTAGTGTGGTTATTTTAAATATAAAGAGAGAATACAGCCACTACAGTGACCGTCAGGACCATGAAAGCATATTGCTGTAAACAGTTTATTTTGTGACACCACGAAACAAACGATAGCGTAAAATGATAAACGATAGATGTTTTCATATTGTCATCAGATATATAGCGTTATATCGAACACCCCTACTGGACCCCATCTCAGCTGTGACAGTAGGACCAAGGGCGCGCTGCAGGGTTAACTAAGCATATTATTAGTGGTGGTGGACACGGTCACCCTGCTCTGTGAGCTGACACCACATCAGTCTCCCTCCATCTCTGTCCGGTGGCACCTACATGTGCGAGTGTCCTCTGGTGCTCTAGCTTCCAACAGACATGTGATTAAGTAAGCACACATGTCAGGCCTGTGTTGGACTGGCCACCTAACATTTGCGTGCCGTTTGTTTAAAAAACGATGAGCAGGAAAAAGCAAAGGTGCTGTTTCCTGCTCATCGTGATGTGTACAATGGCTACCCTTGGTGTTGCCTCACTTTCTGAACCAGACAAAAACATGAGTTTTTCCTGTCATGCTCACCCTGAGACAGGCCAAAGGCACCATACACCCCCAGTCTCATTAGTCTGTTAGGCTGCGTGCCATTAACCACAGGGTCATCGGTCCACAGACTCAGCCAGTAGTTGGAGAACAGGGAGAGCAGGTGATGGGCAAGAAACAGCAGAAGACTGATGCAGGACAGAAGCACTCCAATGGACTTAAAATAGGCCCAGAAGACAGACAGCTTAACCTGCGGAGGACAGGAGAGCTGCTGTGATCCCAGACTGAACACAGACACATTATACAGAAATGTGTGCATTTATACATGCGGCCACGTGCAGATCCACACACCTGCCCAGTGCTGGCCTTGTCAGCCTCCGTCAGCTTCCCCACCTCGGGATTCTTGGGCTTCTTGCTCAGCTTCTCGTCTGCTGTGGTTGACTGTTTGGATGCAGTGCAGACACCTGGACTGCTGCTTAAACAGAAGGACACTTATGTGCTTAGTGAGACACCCCAGCCCCCCAGGACCCTTACTCTAAAATCACTCACCCAGCAAGAGTGGGCACGCTGCCGTTCTCCAGTCGTTGGATGCTGCTATTTGGCACGGGCTCTAAATGGAGGAAGGAAATTTAAAACATGAAGTCGATCTGAGAAGACCAGCTGCAGTATGATAAAATAATGATCAGACTTCATCTTAACAGAACTACTACTCCAAACACTGCACGGTGCTACGCTACACGGCAGCACGACACACTCCTCACCACTGTTATCAGCTTTGTCGACTGCAGCGTAAGTTCGCAGGAACTCTGCAAAGGCTCCCTCTGTGGCCATGAGGTGCTGGTACGAGCCCACCTCTGAGATCTCGCCCTTCATCATGACCAGGATCAAGTCAGCTTGGGGCAGGTAGCTCAAGCCGTGGGTGACCAGCACACGAGTCTGTACATGGCTACATAGAGTTAGTAAACTTGGTCTAAAAGCATCTATGCTGCTGAGAGACAATTTCAACAACTAAAACAACTTTACATTTGGATTTGGATCATCTTATGTTGTTTGGATAGTTTCATACAATCTACAGTACTGTGCACAAGCCTGAAACCACCACAGTCTCTTAGGTTTTACCTGTAAGAAGCCAGAGGAGTTGTTTTTTAACACAATCTTTTTGGGGCCTTTTTGGTAGCAGAGTGAAAGGCCCCACATGGTCGCCTTTGGGTCAGCTTTTACAACAAGGTCAGTGTTGTTCACAGACAGCTGTAGACGTTCCCAAACATTTTCTGGAGACATTTTTTAAACACTGATCTACGAATCATTCAAGACTAAAATGCACATAAACTCAAGGGATGAACACAGAGGCTGCTCAGTGAGCAGAAAAACAGCGCGATGTCCCAGATTGACTGGCAGAAAAACAGCGCGATGTCCCAGTTTGACTGGCAGAAAAACAGCGCGATGTCCCAGATTGACTGGCAGAAAAACAGCGCGATGTCCCAGATTGACTGGCAGAAAAACAGCGCGATGTCCCAGATTGACTGGCAGAAAAACACTGCGATGTCCCAGATTGACTGGCAGAAAAACAGCGCGATGTCCCAGATTGACTGGCAGAAAAACACTGCGATGTCCCAGATTGACTGGCAGAAAAACAGCGCGATGTCCCAGATTGACTGGCAGAAAAACAGCGCGATGTCCCAGATTGACTGGCAGAAAAACAGCGCGATGTCCCAGATTGACTGGCAGAAAAACAGCGCGATGTCCCAGTTTGACTGGCAGAAAAACAGCGCGATGTCCCAGATTGACTGGCAGAAAAACACTGCGATGTCCAGATTGACTGCAGAAAACACTGCGATGTCCCAGATTGACTGGCAGAAAAACACTGCGATGTCCCAGATTGACTGGCAGAAAAACACTGCGATGTCCCAGATTGACTGGCAGAAAAACAGCGCGATGTCCCAGATTGACTGGCAGAAAAACAGCGTGATGTCCCAGTTTGACTGGCAGAAAAACAGCGTGATGTCCCTGTTTGACTGGCAGAAAAACAGTTTGGGACCAAGAAGGTTGACTTCAGCCCAGAACTTATCTCTGGATGCTGTGCAGTGTCTTTAACAAAGAATTAAGGCTGACACAGCAAAAGAACAGTAAGGATAAGAAATGTGAGAACAGGCTGATTTACTGCTCACTGAAGCCAACACCCAAAGAGCTTTGGACTGCCAACTTTTAGTCCTGGGAACTAAAAGAGTTTACGCTGTGTAGAAGAACAAGACTCGTCCTACACACTTTCACATTCAGTTTCAATAAAGTGCTGCAAACATTTCCAAGTTCCTAGAAAATATAAAGGAAAGACGGGTGGCTCAAGAATTTTGCACAGTCCCGTACGAGCAAAGTACCAATGCTGTGAGGGACACACAGGATCCCAGTCATGATCCTGGGTATATGCATATGACTCCATCACACACACACACACCTTGTCCTTCAGCAGTCCCTGTGGGCCGATGACTTGATCAAAGATGTGTTTCCCTACGTGAGCATCGACAGCAGACAGCGGGTCATCCAGCAGGTAGACGGCACGATCACAGTAGACGGCCCTGGCCAGGCTCACCCGCTGCTTCTGACCTCCTGACAGGTTCACTCCCTGCAGACAGACAGACGGTCAGAGGCAGACAGTATAGCAGGCTAGCTCATCATTGTAGAAATGCTGCCGGTGTCATCAAACAGCAACAAAAGACTCAGTGACACACCAACAAGTCTGTCCAAACTACTGTCTGTGGTCTCGCTCAGTAACCAGACGCCTCAACAAGAAACCGGTTCCCTGTGAATTCCTGGGGGTCACATCCTCGTCAAAGCTTTATCGGGCATCTCCTCCAAATACCTGTTGAGTCTTTGCTAATCGTACGGTCATGATCTCACTAACATGTAACACACTGACTGAGGCCTGCAGTCTGACATGTAGCTCTTGGGTTTTCCTTTTCCCATTGCACCGTCTGACCACGATAACAAGTTCCTGGGATGTGCACTCCTGGGGAGACTGATGGCCTCAGGTGTTCAGGTGTGGTTTAATACAATACTACAAACCGACAACACATGCTCAGTTAACTGCAGAAAACTGCATTTAAATAGCAACACTCGGCTTTTACTCACCTCTTAATAAGTAAGACGCAGTAACGATGTTTTCATAGGACTGCAGAGCGAAAACTGTTTTACGTTCTCCGAGGCCAACTTGTTTTGTGTCGACATTGATTTACACACAAAGATGTGTACTATGGGCTCATACCTTCTCTCCTATCTCAGTGTCATCTCCTGCAGGAAGTATGTCAAGGTCAGGCTGAAGGGCACATGCCTCCACCACATGCTGATACCAGGACTGTCTCCTCTCTTGACCAAAGATTATGTTGTCTTTTAAAGAGGAATTCTGGATCCAGGCCTGCTGGGGAACGTACGCCACAGAACCCTGCAGGGCAAGGAACACAGGCACACCTTACACTCATTGGACATTTAATTAAACATTAAGACTGCCTGTTATTTATTATCTATTTAGTCGTAATCGCACTCAAAGAATGCAGGCGCTACTAAAGTGGCCACTGCCATGTCCTTTATTTTATTTATTCAATACGCTGCTGTGAAAAAGACTTTCATTGTAATTGTGCATCCTTCTATCCATCACTTATCAAAGGTGCTGGTGCTTTTGTACACGATCAAATATTCTGTGCTGGCTGTCTGTGTGGGCCCTCAGGCAGCGGGGGCCCTCAGGCAGCGGGGGCCCTCAGGCAGCGGGGGCCCTCAGGCAGCGGGGGCCCTCAGGCAGCGGGGGCCCTCAGGCAGCGGGTTCATGGCAGTCTGAGGAGCTCAGAAATGAAACGACTCGACTTCTTTGAGTTTCATAAGGATGTTTCACCTCTCATCCAAGAGGCTTCTTCAGCCTCTCAGAAAATTCAGGAGAAATTTCTCAAAGCACAACATCCCAGTGCTCTTCAGACCCAGTCCCGTCCCCAGACCCAACCACGCCCCCCTGACAAGCCACGCCCCCGGGGGAATCCTAAGGGGGGGAAAAACCAAACAAACTTCCAAACACAAGCTTAACATCATAGTTAATGCTGTGCAGTGCAGCAGGTAGTCCTCAGGCCTCTGTACTGGAGAAACCAAACAGCCACTCAATGCACACACGGTGCAACACTGAAGAGCCACCTGGACAGCTCTACATCTGCAAGGTCAAAGGTCACTCTTTCAAGAATGCCAATGTTCACATTTTAGACAGATGGTTTAAAAGGAGAGTAAAAGAGGATATCCATGTTCACTGACCATTGTTGAACAGAGGGCGGTGCTTATGACTAGGGATGGGTATCGTTTAGGTTTTATCCGATACCGGTGCCAAACCGGTACTTAAAGAATGGAGAACACCAACTTTATCCAAAAACCTCTCATGTTTAACTGTTTTCCACTTTTTCTTTGGTCATTTTAGCCTTTTTGGCCAGGGTGAAGGGAGTATCTGCCATCAAACAAGAAGACAGCCGCATGTAACTACAACGGTGTTTGCTAGTTCACCTTACATGCATCATCGGATTCGAGGTGTTACCTCCTTTGACAGTATCACAGTATCAGCTTAAAGCACTTGTTGCAGGCTGCTGAGTTTGCATCTTTTGCTGTGAAGTACAGCCAGACTTTTCGCCTTGGGCATTTTTAATCTGTAGCTCTGCTCTAAAAGAACGTACGTATCTGGCCCCGCCTACTATCCTTGGAAAGGTAAAATGATTGGCTAGAATCCAAAGTGTATGACGTCTCAGGAAAAAAAAAAGCAGCGAAATGTGCGCTGCTTTTCGGTCTGGTTACTACCGTTTATGTCAGAACTGGTGCCATCATGGCACCGGATACCGGTATCCATCCCTAGTTATGACACCAGCTGTCTGCCATCTACACTGCAGTTTCCAGGCATATACCACACTAGATTCCCATCTAACAAATGCTGACATCAGCATAAAACCTACTGGATGACTGAAGTATAAAGAAACAGGTATTGGAGCAGCACTGCCATGGAAATCTAATGGGAGAAGCAGCAGACAGTGAGGTGTGTGTGTGTGTGTGTGTGTTCACCTTAACAGTGACAGATCCTTCAAGTTTGTCCATCTCTCCAAGAAGTGCCGAGAGCAGCGAGGACTTTCCCGAGCCCACGTGTCCCACCACAGCCACCAGAGAGCCTTCTGGGATATTTATATTCAGCCTGAACAGACAGAGTCGTACAGTTCAACTGTATGTAAGCAGCATGTTCAGTATTAATGACAGACTCTTTACAGAACTGATTAAGGAGAGTCTGTTTTTCCAAGCTTATAAATATTTAAATTGAGGTAAACCAGTGGCTGCTGGGAGGTCCAGCTGGGTGACTCACACATTACTTCACTTTGTCATACAGGGATGTGCTAGTGTACAAGCAAAACGTAACCATAGAGCCAGCAGACACAGACACACACACACACACACACACACAGACACACACACACACACACACACACACACAGAGACACACAGAGACACACACACACACACAGAGACACACACACACACACAGACACACACACACACAGAGACACACACACACACACACACAGAGACACACACACACACAGACACACACACACACACACACACACACACACACACACACACACACACACACACACACACACCTCTTGAGTGTTGGTGATTCGGTTCTGGACCAGGTGAAAGCCCCGTCGGTCACAGAGATGCTGTGCTGGGCTGAACAGAGAGGAGAACAATGACTAGTTTGACCTGCTGTGTGTATGAAAGCGCACACGGCTGTGTCTCTGGATTCGAGCATATGGTACTACAGGAAAGGGGACTCACAGCCTTCTGCTGCTTTGTGCTCCACGCTGTCCAACTGCAGCTCCTCGTGTGACAGAAACACCCGGAGTCGCTTCAGGGACACGCTGGCCTGAGGACGGACAGGGTGGGAAACTGTCAGAGTGCAAAGGTGCTGCAGACTGCTGCTTAGTACAACTAACACAGAGGGAAAAAGGCCCCAAACCACAATTTGTATTCATGTGAATATAATATTCATGATTGGATTTTGTGGGAGAGTGAGGAGAGGGAAAGTCCACAGCTCCCTAAATATAAAACCCAGGTTCCAGTGTAACACTTAAGGTATAATGTGTCATGTGTCGACTGGCACACCAAAAATGAGCCAGTGCAAAGTCTATCTCATCATTTGGATCAAATCATGGAGTCGTATTTAAATCATGTGCAGGAACAGCGAGATGTGACGCTAACACGTCATCATATCATGGACACTGTGCTCTGCCCCTGGGCTTTTGTTTGTGCACATGGTGCTGGGCGGAGCAGCCTCCTCACACTGGGCAGGCTCACAGACAGGTGTTACAGGGGAGGGGTTTGTACTGTACAATATAAAGCGCCTTGAGGCGACTGCTGTTGAGATTTGGAGCCATATAAATAAAATTGAATGGACCTGTGAGCTGGATGTTGATGTGCAGAGTCTACATTAATGACCTCAGCATTCACCTCAGTTCTCCTCAACACATCCCCCACGAGCTGATAGGCCCTGGATGAACTGTACATCATTGTCATTGGCTTAGAGAACTCTAAACCCAGAGGTATGAAAATGCTACCAGCGTGTCACAAACCCTCCCCACACTGCCTTTGGGGAGGAAGACCACGCTTCCACGCTGCTGCTGCCTGACTCAAGACTCAAACAGAAAGAAAAAAAAAGCCGTTTTCAGGTTCAGGAACAGGAAACTGAAGCTGAGGAGGTCTTACAGGACAGGTCTTAGACATCTACTGGAAACCCTGGGTAAATGGTGGCAGGTGTGCTAACCTCTGCCTAAACTCCGACAACTCTGAAGCTTAAAAAGCAGCCAGGTATGACCTCTGGTTCCATGGGAAAGCCCAGGAGGAACTACGAGGATAAAGTGGAGTCCAGCTTCTATGACCCCAAGCAGCTCTGCTGCATCCCTGACTATGAAAGGAAAACAGTGTTCAGATGAGCTATGCTAAGGAAGACGTTCCATGCCTGGAGAGGGCAGTCAGGCTGCTGATGGGACATTACCCTTTGAAAAAGGTCAACCCACACAAAGCTCCCGGACCAGTCGGCATTCCAGGTGGTGTTCTCAGAGCATGTGCTGCACCATCTACAACCTCTGAAACAGCCACAGGAAATCAACAGTTTCATGTTGCACCAACACCTGACCCCTCCTCTCATTGGCCTATAGAAGGAAGAGAGCCACACACGCTGCCCTCACCCACCTGGAACAGGGGAGCACATATTGTGACCTCCACCATCAGTCCTTTGAAACTCTGACCTTTGGATGTCCATCAGCACTTCCTGACAAACAGGAACCAGTTAGAGAGAGCTGGAAAACACACTTCCTCCACTGTCATGACAAACACGGGACCATGCAGAGCTGAGAGCTCAGTCGCCCTCTGTGCTGCTTAGCTAGTCGTGACTGTGTCAAAGCTTTAATATCCATGTTATATTCTTACATACACTAAACAGCATTACTGACTACAACAGCATCATGTTTGTTTTAGTGTAGCAAGCTACCACGTAGCATTACAACCAAACCACACCTGGAAACCCAGTCGAGCGTTCGTGTTAGCAGGCTGCAGACTGGGCGGAATGGTTGTAAACCAGTTGTTTATGTCACTGCAAACCTGATATGGTTGCCCCGTAAACTGCTTCCTTTCTGTACAGTGGGAGGAAGCAGAGCCACATGGTCACCTTCCTGGGTCTCCTTACCTGGATTACATCCATCAAAACATCCTTGTGATGGTTAGTACTACACGCCCTACACTCAGCTTTTAATGCAACAACAAAAACATCCAAGCTTTTACTTAAGGTCCTTAAGCTCATGTATACCAGTCCTACCATCCCAGTTTGAGCACTGGCACAGACTGGTATCCATCTAACGTTTTGGTAAACCTGAAGCTTTCTTTGTGTGTTTCTTTGTGACGGGATGAGTGTGCGAAGAAGACGGAGGGACACGCACCTGCACCATGCTACTGATGACCATCGGCAGCATGTTGAGAGGAAAACGCAGGATGTTGAAGAGCGCCAGCGACACAAAGGCCTTCTGGGCGTCCAGCACGTTTCGTTCATCAATCAGCACGTACACAGCGAAGGTTGACAGGGCCACCTGTGCAGTGATGCAAAAGACATGGCAATGAGAATTTCATTAATGACAGCAAAGTGCTGTGTTTGGTTTAACTGATCTGCAGCTGCTCTTTGGATGTGTGTAATGTTTGTCCACTGTGGTGTGTCGCTCTCTTCCCCGTCAGACTTACAAGGAATGGTGCACAGACCCAGGTGAAGGTGGACACCGCCCCCAGGTAGGCAGCCTTTTTCAGGACACGCAGCTCACTTTCACGAATGTCTGACACCTTTCCTTTGAAGGCCAGCTCCCAGGCATACAGCTTCAGCACTTTGATGCCATTCAGCATCTCATTCATCAGCTTAATGCGATTGTCTTTACTCTTCATCTGAGCCACCTGCAACAAACACACAACACTGTGCTACAAACAGCTACCAGCTAACAACGTGTGTGTGTGTGTGTGTGTGTGTGTGTGTGTGTGTGTGTGTGTGTGTGTGTGTGTGTGTGTGCGCATAAATGAAAATCACTGTACTTGCTGTCACTCGACACGTTATCACACACTCTTTAACAGAAATGAACTGGCATTGACATGGTGACCACCCAGAGCAAACTGTGCATCGACAGAGTGCTTCACAGATTTGAAGCCTGTCATCTACCGCAGTGTTTCCCAACCACTGGGCCGTGGCATGTTGGTGTGCCGTGGAGGTTATCTGGTTCCACCTGATTGGTGCTCTAAGCGACGGCGTGAGTAACAGGCAGAACAACGACGTTCTCTTCCACTAGAGGGCAGTGCAACCACCTGCTCTAATAAATGTGTTGCCAACTGGCAGTAAAACAGAAGAAGACGAAGAAGAACTTAAATAACAGTCATGGTGTGAGACGATGTTTAAAAAGAAAAAGTGTTCAGTCTGACCTGGTCCTGGAGAAAACGCGACCCAGGTGAAGGCCCTAGCATGAGTAGTGGTCAGAAGCAACAAAGGTATACTGGGACAAACCGAGCCAGTTCGGCTATATTTGGTGGAAGAATGATCCGTATGGTTTTTGACATTTCTGTTTGGTGGTGTGCTGTGGCATTTTTCTAATGTGAAATATGAACCGTGCCTCTAAAGCCTGGGAAACACCGAAATGTATAATTCTATCAAATGTATGTATTGGGAACTTGTCCATTATTTACTGGAAAATGTGGTAATTCCAGTAAAGCCTGACATGGATGTGTACATCCATCCGTCCCAGGATTGGGTACATGTGGCGCCTAGAGCCTATCCTAGCGTTCCCAGGCGAGATGCCCCCTCCCTGGAGGCGCTCCCAGTCTGTCATGGGGCTAACACAAAGACTTTCACACATACGTCCAATGATGCATGAAGCAGGAGCACCGTGCATGGGGAACAAGTAAGCTGCACACAGAAAGGCCGCCACATGGCTGAAGGATTGAAAGCCAGCCATAGTTATAATAACAGTAGAACATGAAAATGTAAGGAAGGTGTATACGGGTGTAGGATGTGGGGATAATAATACTAAAGTCCCACCTGGTAAGCTTTGGTTTTCATTGCAATTACAGCATTAACAGGAACCATGAGGACCATCACAGCCACTCCAGCCAGCACAGACGGACCCAGGTTCTGCACACACGACAACAAACTGCTTCAGTGCAAGCCTGTGGGGCACGGTATTATTCACACTAGTGGAACCATCCTTCCACAAGCAGAGCGGCACTTTAAAAACAGATTTTGTTGCACTTTAGAAAAGGAGAAACCAGCTGTAACTGACAAGCATTACATTAAACATCATCTGGAACAATCAAGCTTCCACAGCTGCCCAAGCCTCATGAGCTGAGCCGACACACAATAGTACGTTTATTTTCTTTATATTGAAAGTATGTAAGCAGCATTAAACATTTGATTTTAAAAATATATTTAACATTTAGTTTACTTAACCTGACCTGCCAAAGAAAGTAGAGGGCCAGGACCACCTGCAGAGGAGCAGACCATATCATGTTGATGTATGTGATGAGATCCATGAAGCGCTGCGCGTCCACTGACATCAGGTTGACGATTTCTCCCACTGTAGAGGTTCGCCGTGCCGCGCTGCTGATGACCAAGGCCTGAGGAGCAGATGAAGCGATGAGATACAGACTTTTCAGCAAAAGCAACCAGTGATGGACAGAATAACAGTCAGATGGTTACATTTATCAACCTTCATCACGAAGAATCTAAATCGCTCTGAAGAAGCACTTGTGTTTGTCCGTTACCTTCCTATAGACGGCTCCAATGACTGCAGTGCGTAAGCGCATGCCTGACACAAAGCATACATGAAAGTACTTCTGCAGGATGAGTGACTGCACGGAGGTGCAGACGAAGAGCAGAGCAGCGTAGAAGTAGCCCTGCCAGGAGGGGGCGCTGGAGTCATTGACAAACTGGATAAGCAGTCTACAGAGAAACAGGAAACAAAGGAACATTAAGCACCCTGCCCCTCGGTCCTTATTACAACTGCATCGTGTACTCGTGTAGCAGAAAAACACGGAGCAGCCCAAAGCAACACGTCGCACTGTCTACTGTTTGTCACCACAACCTTCACACCTAGAGTCATCATGTAATCAAATCCATTTATTTATACAGCACTTTTCACAGGATAAAACCACAAAGTGCTTCACAGTAATATAAAACAGAAATACATAAAATAAATAATCAAACACACAGCACAAATCTAATTAAAAGCTAATCTAAATAAATGAGTCTTAAACTGCTTTTTAAAAGAATAAATACAGTCAAGTCAAAGTAAAGATGGAGGGAGAGCACTCCACAGCCTGGGGGCCACCGCTCTAAACATCTGTCTCCTCTGGTCTTAAAACGAGTTCGTGGGACTACCAACAGCCTTTGATGAGAAGATCTCAGGCTGCGAGAGGGAGCGTGGGGCTCTAAAAGATCAGAAATGTAAGCAGGGGCATCACAAGTCAAAGCTTTAAAAGTCAGTACCAAGATTTTAAAATGAATTCTGAAGTGTACTGGAAGCCAGTGTAATGAGCGTAACACTGGTGTAACGTGCTCTCTTTTTGGTGTCTTAGTTAAAAGCCTTGCAGCAGCGTTCTGGACTAACTGGAGACGCTCAAGATTCCTCTTGCTCAAAGAAAAATACAATAATCTAAGCGAGAAGAAATAAAAGCATGAATAACCATTTCTACCTCAGACAGCAAAGTTCGCAGTTTGGAGATGTTTCTTAGCTGAAAAAGGCAGCTCCTAATTAACTGTGAGCGTGTTGTGGTAGGGACATGGCAGAACCAAAGATCACACCGAGGTACCTGAGGCTCGGCTGAACAGACGAGCCAAGAGAACCAAGATGCTGTTTGATTAGAGATATCTGGTTGTCGGGGGCAATAATTTAATGAAATGTTGGTCTTTCACCAGCTGGTTCACATTTGCAGCTCTTAGATTTTGTGTTCAGTTCAGAGCACCCAGCCTTCTTAGGGTAACTGAGTGGGTGCTCCACAGGGGACGCTGCAGTCCCACTGGGAGACCTGACGGTGAGACCTGGAGGTGGAGTCCTATCAGGTTTGAGTAGCCCGTTGATGGGAACGGAGCGCCAAGCGGAGCTCGACTTGGCGCTGAGCAAAAACTTGTGTGGGAGGAGTTTGTTGAGGCACAGCAGTCCTGGCAAAGATGTATTTAGTGCAACAGATGGGCTCTGATGTGTTTGAACAATTAAAGTTCTAGAGCATGATAAATGCACGATGCAACTTCAGACAGATCAACGACTCAATGTCATCTTATCAAAGGGTCTACAGTTTCCTCACCGCAGGATCTCAGGGCCAACAAACATTAGGATGTCCTGGATTAATTTATAGATGCAGGAGATGAAGAAGTAGGGCCCAAACGTGAGGCACAAGGCCCACAGCAGTGAGGGCTCTTTATTTTTCTTTCGAGGTCTCAGAATCAAGATCTCAGACTCTTCCACAGCTTGGCGCTGAGGGTTTTCACTGTGGGGAACTCGCTTGGACGAGTACAGCATTTTCTCCTCTGACCTGTGAAGAGAAAGCAGAGTTAACCTGGCTGGATGTTTCCCGAACAATCTGCATTTGTATAAAGAAGTTTGATCCCTTTCCTGACCTTTTAAATTTTTGGCACTGTGTGTTCCAGCGTTTGACCAACTGTGGGACGACTCTGTGGGAGCAGTCCTCAGCGTTCAAAGACCACAGGTCCTTCTCCTCCAGTGGGCGCCTGTAGCCTGTCATCATCATTCTGGTGGAGAAGTTAGGACAGGTAGGAGGATAAAACACAAACATGTAGAAGCTCAATGTGCAGTAACGTTTCCAGAAAGCCCCAAAGGACCATGTAGAAACTAGAAGTCTCAACACAGAAGACGTCAGCCTTGTCTTAAATATCAATAACAAGCTCCTTCTTTAGAGATGATACCGACCAATGTGAGATTTTGTTCATCAGCTTTATTACACAGAAATAAGAGCACGTTCACCGGAGTGGAACAGCGTGTTCCTACCTGGTGATCCACCAGAAGGTTATTCTGGAGAGGAAAGACGCTCCAGGCTCAGGGCACGGATTCTGCAGACAAACATCGAGCAGTTAGACACAATGATTTCCACGGCTCAGAAGACGCAGCAATGCTTTCACTGTACTACCAAAAGTATTCGTCTTTCTCCCTCCACACATCACATTCCCGATCCGTAGGTTTAATATGATGTCGGCCCACCATTAGCAGCTCTAACAGCTTCAACCCTTCTGGGCAGACTCTGCACAAGTGATAGGAGTGTTTATGGGAATCTTTGACCGTCGTTCCTGAAGGTCAGACACTGACGATGGATGAGAAGGTCCGGCTCACAGTCTCTGCTAACTCATCCCAGAGGGCTTCTGCTGGGTTGAGGTGGGACTCTGAGTTTGGTGTGGAAGAACCTGACAGGCCTGCACACTGGTCTTTATGGACCGGTGCACAGTCACGCTGGAACAGGAAGGGGCCATCCCCGAACTGTTCCCACAAAGTTGGGAGCATCAAAATGTGCAAACTGTCGTGGCTTCCTGAAACATTAAGAGTTCCAGGAACAACGAGCTGATTTGGAGGGGTAAGCGAATACTTATGGCAATACAGTAATCCAAGTATAAATGAGTAACAAGGAAAGAAAGAGAGATTCGTCAGGCAGCCTCACAGAGTCTTTAACTTCCCGGGAAAAGAGGGGTGGCTGGTCGGTCAGGCTGGACAGGAACAGAGCAATCAGCAGCAGAGCATAGTAGATGTAGAAGGTGGTGTACCTCCACACACACACTGTCTGAGGCTGCACAATAAGAGGATGTTTTTAATCAAACAACCTTATTTTGTTTATTTACTACAACATCAGTTCGATTAGTAACCAGTTATTTCTCATCATGTAAGTAAAGTGAGTCCTGCTCAGTGAGCACTAACCTGCTCCAAGGCCTGGAAGACCTTTGACCTGAAGGTGACAGTGGCACACAGCAGTGCCAGCAGCCAGTAGATCAGCATCACCCCCGATGACTGAGCCCCCTTCATCCGCTCATAGTGGATTAACATGACAGCCAACAGCTGTGGCACAAGCACATATTTTATATACTAAAAGAAATAGTCCATTTAGTTTTTACAGCATATATTAAAGAGTCAAGTGACAAAAGAAAGACTACCCTAAATAACAAAATACATGTAAGCTTTTCTCAGCTCCGTAAAGAGACGGTAGAGACAGCTGGACGCTCACCATGGTGAGGCCCAGTAAGGTCGGACTGACGAGGCGGACAGGTGCTGGGCTGCTCACATGACTCCTTTCCCAGAAAGAATAAAAGACATCTGACCAGCAGATAATCCAAAGTAAAAAGCCAACAGCCTGTGGAAACAGATGAAATCGCTCCTGGATTCGTTGGTAAATACATTTGGTATTTAGTTTATAGACATATGACTGACATCTCCCACAGTTACAGTAGTGACAAGTGGAACCAACCAATGAAACTACAAACACACCGTTCAGTCATTAAAACAGCTAGATTAGATTAAACTGTGATCCTTGATAATAATATCTTTGGGTAGCAGAACATCAAATGTTTAAACTGTGAAAACACGCAATTGAAAAATAGATAATGTCATTATGACTGTGATAGCAGCAATATAACGTGGTACTAATATCATAGAGCTGTAGGACCATTTGGTACCAGTCAGGTTAACTGGTAACAGGCCAGTAACACGACTGTCCCCAGCCTTCCTCCTGGTTAGGACAGGCCCAGAACCCTCGACTATGAGCGGCCCACGAGGCATTCAGATACCAGGACCCCCTCACCTGCCTCTGCTCTGAGTCCCTCCTGAATGACTGAATTCAAAAGTCCAGCAACAGGCCTCAGCTCCCAGACGACTATGGACTATTTTTAAAAGAGGGAATCCCACAGAGCGGGAAACATGGACGTTTTTAAGAGATGTGTTACTTCCAAAAAAATTCAAAATGACCTTGTTTTTTTTTTTTTTTTTTTTTTTTTTAAATTGTACCTTTTCCTCAGTTTAAACATTTGTTTTTCTGAATAAACGAATAAAATGATTTCATTCAATTTTCCACAACATCCCATTTTCTTGAAGTTGGAATTGCATCATGACTCGAATCTTCAAACATTTCTTGTGTTTGAACGAGTTTCTGCTTTGCTCCACTGAGAGAACAGATGAGTGCAGTGATGAAAACTACTACAGCGGGCTCCCATAACTCACAGTTTTGGCTTTGTTGAGGTGAGTCATACATATATATCCATGGTCATGGGTATGGAGGTAGATGAGGTAAAAGGGTGCACATATCCAAAGGTAGAAGCATGGCAGCCACACCAAGACCGTGTTCTGGAAACACTGGGTGAAGTCGGGATTATCGGTGTACCATGTACGGTTCCAATCCTGGAAAAGGAACAGTAAGGCTGAAGACATCTAACAACAGCAGGAAAAGACACTCCTGGCACACATTACTTATGTGTGGCCTGGAGTTATTAATATAGCTTTCTTGTCTTATTTAGATCAACAATGTTGCATTTTACTGCTACATGCAGCTGAAAAAATTAAAATGAAAAGAAGACCTCATCACAGTATAGGACAGGGGTGTCCAACTCCAGGCCTCGAGGGCCGGTGTCCTGCAGGTTTTAGACGTGTCCTTGATCCAACACAACTGGCTGAAATGGCTAAATGACCTCCTCAACATGTCCTGAAGTTCTGCAGAGGCCTGCTAATGAACTAATCATGTGATTCAGGTGTGTTGACCTAAAATCTGATCTAAAACCTGCAGGACAGCGGCCCTCGAGGCCTGGAGTTGCCCACCCTGCTATAAGACAAACTCAGTTAAACAGACAATAACAAGGCAACTCCCAAAAAGGTTTTGTAGGTGGTGGACGCAGACCACGGCCCTCTTCTCAGCAGACAGGACTGATTTTCCTCCATTTTTATTACCAGATGACACCTACAGCCCAATGACATGTATTCCAGCTCATCCAGGATGGCATCTGTATGCGCCACTGCAAGAACGTTTGCTGCATCTCAAAACTGTAGAGATGCTAGGATAAGGTCTAATGAACTCGAAGAGCTGGAGAGAGATGCAGAGGAGCAGGAAGTATAAAAAGCATGTCTGTGGCCACCACCAGTGACCCTTCCCTTTTGAGGCTAACTTGTCATTACTCTCTAGTGGACTTATGACTCTGGTTTGGACCAAAGCAAATCAAAGTGAGAATATGTTGTGAAATGGATTCACAACAGTAGATAATAGAGTTTATATTATACTTTAATGATGGAGTGCTATTTTCAGTGTCCCTACCTGGAGGCAGTAATGCTAAATGGACTGCTTCTGATATCGACCCAGAGCTTTTCCACTCTGAGCACTCGACGCTTTACACTTTCACCCAATCACACCAGCACTAGTTTTTAGTGCTATCTAACTAACATTCATACACACTCACACTCCGACGGATGCATCGGAGAGCAACCTGCAACATGCAGAATGAAGCAGACTGGGATCAAACCACTAACCTTCCAGTTAGTAGATGACCTGCTCTACTACCTGCTACAGCCGATATCAATCCCTCCCTGTTATGTGACAGGAGCCTGACGTAAAAGGTTCGGCAAACAGTGAAAGATGGTAACCAGTGTTGTGATACCCATTACCTGACTGCAGTTTCAAAGTATGGTGACTTCATGTCCCAAGCAAACAAAAGAAACCATGACCTACGTACCAGCTGCTGCCAAGTCCCATGGCAAAAATATAACCTACCAAAGTCATCAGCTGTGAAATATTAATAAACAGCAACTTTTTATTTTTGTTATTTCAACTAAACATAATCCTCAGTTTGATCACACCAGTCACAGTATAAGAGCAACACCTGGAACAAACACATACCTGAAACTAATAAAGGCTGGAGACAGATCGAATGTGCTCAAGTTACTAATTACAGCCAATCATTTTCTGACAATACACCAATTCACTGTAAACCTACTAAAATCATAACGGTTGTTATATGCACAGCTATTCCCCCTCAGAAACCTTCCTGTTCTGTAGGATGTGTTTGGTAGATGCACCATGGTTGCTGTTATCGGTGCCTGAGCTACCAGTCAAGCTGCGTGATGGATGCTTGTTTTGGTTGAGTTCAAGTTTCTCAGTTAATGTCATCTCAGAGTAGCGGTGCATGAGATGAGCCCTCCTGGTCGTAGTATTCCCACAGCATTTTATTTTATTGAACAAAATACTGATACTTGGTGTTTCTGTATCTGCTGTATCAGCCCCCACCCCCGGGGTACTGCTCCATCCTGTGGTGTTACTGTGAGCAGCGCTCAGGACGAGCTTCCATGTTGTGGAGGGAATCAGTTGGTAGTTTGATGATGTCACACTTGTACTTGAATTCTTCATGATCCGAGTTGTTCGCCCTGTTAGCTAGTTCAGGTGCGTGTGTGCTGTTAGCACCTACTACATGCCTGCTGGTGTGTGAGGTCCTACCCAGCTCTATGTGCCTGGGGCTCATCCCTGGACCTGTGCTGACTGCTTTGGTACATCGATCCTGGCCCACCTCTTACTTATATTGCCTTGCACACTCTTTGGGCACTGGTTGCTTTTGCACTGTAGTCCTGGTTCCAGAACCAGCTTCAGGTCAGACCCTTAGGTCCTTCATTACTGGCAGGCTCTGACATGTCTGACATGTTGATGTCTCTTAATACGTTTCTTATTAATTATATTACTTTTAATTTTAAGATATTTTATATGTAATTTAAACTGTTTCCTCTCTGTTTTATATTTGTAGCACTTTGGTCAACATAGTTGGATGTAAAGTGCGTTATAAATAAAGATGCTATGCCCTCAATAATGGCTTTAAGCACACTACCACAGTGGCATTAATCAGCGACACAGTGCCACGCGTGGGAGAGAGACTACAGGACACTTAATAACATTCACACTGTGACGTTTGAGTGTGTACTGGGACTGATGACAACGAGTTCCTACAGACCAGGAAACGAGAGGGAACAACACAAACACGAGCTCGTGAACACTTGTTCCACTGCAAACCTTCCATGTTCAGATCAGAGAACATGTGAAACGGCCAACGGAGGCTCAACGATCAGCTGTAACGATGATCTCTAATAAGAGAAGCGCGTCCGACGTGACTAAATAACACGCAACCTGCCGTGGCTTACTATTAGCACGTACCGGGCACCGGCAGCCAACGCCAGCTACGAGAGTTTAAAGCTAGAGGAAAAGACACGGAGTCTGTGACAGGTAACTCACCCACAGGGGATCGGACCTGTCCACGCTACAGAACTGATCAAACCCCATTCGCTGCGAAGCATTAGAAAAGCCGGGGCTGCGAGCTCAGCTTGTTTTGTAACGCCTGTTAAGACGAAGCGGAAGGTTGTTCTTCTTCTTCTTCTTCTTCGGTAATTCAGAAACTCGGCCCAAAGGTCTACACTGCCACCTACAGCTTCTGTAACGTTATGGCTAACTACGCTACGCCATTTGTGCGGTGGGATTGCTGCTGCGATAGTTACAGGAAAAGAACAGGCCGTGTGACTCGTGTCATTACATAGAGCAGATAGTTTGGTGCTGTGCAGTGCAAGCAGGTGTGCCTAATAAAGACTTTACGACCCAGATGTGTGTTTGTGCTCCCAAAACTGTATATTCACAGCAAGAAAGACAGAAAAGGTCATCATTAAAACGACCCCATGTTACACCAGCTGTGTCTGTGAATGTGTCTTAGAAAGCACTTTGAGTACTCATCTGACGAATATCACTTCATTCACATTTCTAATGTAGCCGGGTGGAAAATGGGAGAGAAATGTTTATCTTTTCCTTCCCACTAGTGGGTGGTGTTTTAAGCATTTTCTCTGGTTGTAGTAGAGAGTGGCTGGTTTTCTAATGTTAAGACAGTACCTGCTCCAGCACCATATCTAAATGCAGGGGTTCATTCTAACCTAACCAATTGCCCAAAAAACTACAAATACCTGGACAGGAAACAGGAAGTTCTTTTGTGTGTAGATGCAGAGGAGGCATGTGATATGTTATGGAGAGAAGGATTTTTGATTAAAATAAAACAGATGAGTGTCAACAGTAAAATGTATAAATGTATAGGTGGATAAGAAATTTCTTAGTGTTAGAATTAAGTTCAAATTATCAAGTAGAAAACAGTACTCTTCAAGGCAGTATAGATATTTACTATTATGCTCAATTATATTTTTAGCAGTACAGGTGAGTCTGTGGGTATCGCAGTATTTGCACATGATGGGTTTATTTGGGAAGAAGCAAGATTAGAGGAGGCATTAGATTATCATCATACTTCAAATCCTCATAATAATCTGAAATTATATGAGGATGCTATAGAAAGAATAGATTATTTTAAATATCTAGGAATATGGTTTGTTAAAAAACTGACATTGAAAATGTTTTTAGAGTAAAAAGTAACAAAACTCCTGTTTCTGTGTTACAGGTCAGGATATGTGACACGTTGATATCAACGGGTCTTTTAGACCCCATTCCTACAGAAACAGCTTTAGTGAAGGTTACAAATGATCTTCTTATGGCCTCTGACAGTGGACTCATCTCTGTGCTTGTCCTGCTAGACCTCAGTGCAGCGTTCGATACTGTCGACCATAATATCCTATTAGAGCGATTAGAACATGCTGTAGGTATTACAGGTACTGCACTGCAGTGGTTTGTATCATATCTATCTAATAGACTCCAGTTTGTGCATGTAAATGGAGAGTCCTCTTCACACACTGAGGTTAATTATGGAGTTCCACAGGGTTCAGTGCTAGGACCAATTCTGTTTACATTATACATGCTTCCCTTAGGCAGCATCATTAGAAGACATAGCATACATTTACACTGCTATGCAGATGACACCCAGCTCTATCTGTCCATGAAGCCAGATAACACACACCAATGAGTTACACTGCAGGAATGTCTTAAAGACATAAAGACCTGGATGGCCGCTAACTTTCTGCTTCTTAATTCAGATCAAACTGAGGTTATTGTACTCGGCCCTGAAAATCTTAGAAATATGGTATCTAAGCAGATTCTTACTCTGGATGGCATTACCTTGGCCTCCAGTAACGCTGTGAGGAACCTTGGAGTCATTTTTGACCAGGACATGTCCTTCAACGCACATATTAAACAAATACAGTGGGATGCAAAAGTTTGGGCAACCTTGTTAATAGTCATTATTTTCCTGTATAAATCATTGGTTGTTACAATAAAAAATGTCAGTTAAATATATCATATAGGAGACACACACAGTGATATTTGAGAAGTGAAATTAAGTTTATTGGATTTACAGAAAGTGTGCAACAATTGTTTAAACAAAGTCAGGCAGGTGCATAAATTTGGGCACTGTTGTCATTTTATTGATTCCAAAACCTTTAGAACTAATTATTGGAGCTCAAATTGGCTTGGTAAGCTCAGTGACCCCTGACCTACATACACAGGTGAATCCAATAATGAGAAAGCATATTTAAGGGGATCAATTGTAAGTTTCCCTCCTCTTTGAAGAGTAGCAACATGGGGGTCTCAAAACAACTCTCAAATGTTGTGGGGCTGTGTGGCCAGTGCAGGGACTGGGAATCTCGTCAAAGTTGAGGGACACATGGATTCCACTCAGTATCAGCAGATTCTGGAGACCAATGTCCAGGAATCAGTGACAAAGCTGAAGCTGCGCCGGGGCTGGATCTTTCAACAAGACAACGACCGGAAACACTGCTCAAAATCCACTAAAGCTTTCATGCAGCAGAAGAAGTACAACGTCCTGGAACGGCCATCTCAGTCCAGACCTGAATATTATTGAAATCCTGTGGTGTGAGTTAGAGAGCTGTCCATGCTCGGAAGCCATCAAACCTGAATGAACTAGAGATGTTTTGTAAAGAGGAATGGTCCAAAATACCTTCAACCACAATCCAGACTCTCATTGGAACCTACAGGAAGCGTTTAGAGGCTGTAATTTCTGCAAAAGGCGGATCTACTAAATATTGATTTCATTTCTTTTTTTTGTGGAGCCCAAATTTATGCACCTGCCTGATTTTGTTTAAACAATTGTTGTAAATCCAATAAACTTAATTTCACTTCTCAAATATCACTGTGTGTGTCTCCTATATGATATATTTAACTGACATTTTTTTTATTGTAACAACCAACGATTTATACAGGAAAATAATGACTTTTCACAAGGCTGCCCAAACTTTTGCATCCCACTGTATGTAAGACTGCGTTCTTCCATTTGTGCAACATCTCTAAAGTTAGAAATATCCTGTCTCAGAGTGACGCTGAAAAACTAGTTCATGCATTTATTACTTCCAGGCTGGACGACTGTAATTCATTATTATCAGGAAGTCCAATTTCACAGCAGCTCATTTCCGGCCTTCCCGACCTTTGGAGGATCTGACCCACGTAGACCTCAAAGGCTGGATCCTCAGGAGGACACAGCCTATGAATTTGGACACCTCTAGTGAAAACTATCTACCCCCTCCCGATGAGCGGGAGAAGAAATGGGCCACTGCCCCTGGCCTATGGACCACCTTGAATTTGAAGGGCTACAAAGCCAGATACCACTGGGTGATCCAGGCGTTGGCATACTTCATGCAGTGGAGCCACTGCAGCAGGGCTTGGTCTGAACAGAGGGTGAACAAGCGTGCCAGGAGGTAATAACGAAGGGAGTCGACAGCCCACCTGATAGCCAGACAGTCCTTCTCCACTGTGCTGTACCTGTGCTCATGCTTTGTCAGCTTCCGGCTGATGTGTATGTCACGAGGGTCTATGAGAAGGTGAACCCCTCTATAATGGGAAGAGCAGTGAATGATCACAGGGAGTAGAGAATATAAAAACTACATTTCTAAAATATAGTTTATTGAACATAAAAAACAACAAGAAAATACCATGGCCAGGGACAATAATTAGTTAAATATATAAAAACAAGACAACTAAAAGTTCTAGTGGGCTCAGCCGAACAATTAAAATCACTAAAAGTCCAATAAAAAAATCCCAAGTCAGCAGCGCCCAAAAATTCACCTCCAGTTGCAGAAGCTTGCACTTGTTCAGCTGCAACTTCAACCCATGACGCCATAGCCTCTGAAACACTTTATCTAGGTTCTGTAAGTGAGAAGTCAGGTATGTAAACAATATCTTATCCAAATACACCAATAATGACTCAGCAATCTGTCCTCTCAGACAATGCTGCATCAGCTGTTGAAATGTAGCGGGTGCGTTGCAAAAACCAAACAGCATCCTCTGGAACTCAAATAACCCCATCGGGGTAGTAAAAGCAGTCTTCTCCCTGTCTCTCGGGTCCATCTGGACCTGTCAGTAGCCACTGGCTAGGTCAAGAGTGGAAAACCACAGGGCTCGGGTTAGGCTTGTCAATGTCTCTTATGTTCGCGGCAAAGGGGAAATCGACCTTTTGACAGCTGGTGTCGGAATTGGAATCAGGTAAGGGGGTATACAGGAGCAAGCTGGAAGCCATCTAAACAAGGGTGGGGAGATCTAGCACTTCAGAGGGATTTTAGCCCAACACAGAACCCGCTGACCCTGTCCATTGGGGGTTGGTAACGTGAGACACCTCTATATCTGGTTCTAGGTGTCGAAGTTTCAGGGACAGATCCAAAGGGGTTAATAAAGGTCAATTTCATTAATAAAACTAAACCAACACCACAGCCACCAAACAATGTCAGTACATCTCTGATAAAAGGGAAAGTAGTGGTGGTTGACTACACGCAAATGAAACTGCAAGATTTAATTGAACGCGCCACCGGATTCAGTGACAGTAACCTCTGGCTGGATTGGGTGGCCCAAAATGCTAGGGAACAGCACGTGTCTGATTGTGTCGCCTGTGCCACGGCTAGACCTTGTCTGTTCACCGAACCCGCGCCACTGTATCCAGAGGACGAGTGGGGTTTCAACTGCATGATGAGGCTAACTAGAGAAGCAGTGAGCACCGGCAAGTGCACCATACTTTCGAGCTTATTTCCACCAATAGATAAGCGTACACAAGTAGGACCATTTATACCCAAACCAAATAATTACACGTGCTTTAAGTTTTCAACAAACACAGTTAAGTTTACTCTGGGAGAGATAGATTCAAGCTGGCGTAATATCACACTCAAAGGAAGGACCACAAACAATGTAAGTGACCCAAATACTATCATTGGCACATGGGCTCGAAGCGAGTTGTATTATTATTGCGGACACCGTACTTTATTGGTCAGTAAGTAAAGTCTACGTGTCCTGTTTTAGGAGATTTCTTAGAATATTAATGCTTACAGGATAAAAAAAATGTTTTAAAAGTGTTTATTCTTGTCGCTTCCGTATGTTTTTTGGCCTTTAACGACTTCCACAATTTTTGTCTGATTTTTACCGTTCAAATTTTAAACTATTCTGCTATTTCTGCTAATGCCGGCTATGACTTTTGGTATTTTTTACTATTATACTTTTTAAAATATTAAGCTTTTTATGCATTTTTTGTCCCATTGAAATGAATGGGAAACTTCCAAAGTTCTACTAAAACTTGCTTGTTTTTGAAACTTAACTACTTCCTCATACTTTCACGTAGAGCAACAATTCAAACTTCAGAATGTTCTCAAATTATTGGGCTATTCATGTATGATTCAGCTTTTTCATATCGTTTACCATTTTAATCCTATCCCTCTTTAAGTTTTCAGTTTCATCTTTATGATTTTTCAGAAAATACATGTGTTGTTATGGTTGCTATGCTCTTGGCTTAGAGTGGATACTGGCCCTTTCTGAATCTTCTCTTCATGTCCAAACAACTTATTGCTACTTGCTCAATTTTCACTCAAGCCCCACAAATTATACATCAAAACACAGGTATTTTTGCTGGCTTTCAGAAAATGTCACCATCATTGTTGTGTCTGTGTGTGAGAAAGAGAGAGAGGGAGAGACCCTTTTTTGGCAGCATCTCATTGTAGCATAAAAATTGAATACGTTCAGACTGGTTGACTGGCATAGATCCTGTGTGTGTCTCTCTGTGGCTTTGTGTTTCCATGTGTGTCCATGTTTGTAATTGTGTGTATCTGCTGGCTGTTATTTCCTGGTTTTTTTTTTTGTATTTCTGCCAATTTTTCACAGGTGAACAACAAGTAGTTTTGAGGGAACCTTACCATGTTCAGCTTTTTTTCAGCTGGTCATTTTGCTTTTCCAATATTTCTATTTAAGTTATTACTATTCTGCTAAATCACAGAATCATATTATTTCAGCTATATCATAGTATTTCTACTAAATTATGGTATCTCTGCTATGTTATAATATTAATATATAATATGCTGAATCACAGCATTTGTGCCAAATCATAGTTTTTCTGCTAAATTACAGTATTTGTGGTACATCACAGTATTTGTGGTACATCACAGTATCTCTGCTAAATCACAGTATTTCTGCTATGTTGTAGTATTTTTCATAAATCACAGTATTTCTGTAATGTTTAAGTATTTTTGGCTAAATATAGCATTTCTGTTTTCTTATAGTATCTCTCCTAAATTGTTGTATTTCTGAGAAGTTATGTTTCTGCTAAGTTACGATATTTCTGCTAAGTTCTTCTATGTTATTGTATTTTTCTGCTAAGTATTATGTTTCCTCTAAGTTATTGCAGTTCTGCTAAGTAATTACATTTTTCCAAAGTTCTTATAGTTCGGCAAAGTTTTTACAATATTTGCAACTTTTCAGCTTTTTCGGCTAGTTTCAGCAGACAGCTTCAGCTTTACATCATCCACACAGCATTTCTGCAGGAAATGCAAATTTTTCTAGTCTATTATTGATGCTCATTGAGAACACAAAGACATTAGCCAGTATTAAAAACCTTCAGACCCTCCTACTGTTCAGGCACAGAAGTGATCTTCCAGACCTGCGAGAAAAAAACATAATCCCGAGCAAATCTTTTCATTTCACAGGTGCAATTAAATTCCTAACGTGTAAATTCAACAACCCGCACGCATAACAGCCATGCGCACACACAGAAGCCATCAGGCATACTCAGTGTTGGGACTAACGCGTTATTAAGTAACGCGTTACAGTAACTACGTTATTATTGTGGTAACGAGCACGGTAACTAGTTATTATGCCAAAACCAGGAACGCGTTACTCGTTACTGGGATTTAGATAGGCTCGTTATTCGTTACTTCGTGTGGTGGCTGTCGCGGAGCTTCCACAGATTCAGTAACATTAGCAAGTGGTGGAGGCCAGCAGGTGGATGAGAGAAAGGGGAGGCAGGAGGAGAGACCCGAGGCAGCCGCCGGTCTGAGTGTCAGGTGAACTGAACTTCAGGTAAGAAGTTATGACCTGCAGTCTATCTGGGTCAGATACAAACCAAGTTTAGGTGGAGTTTATTTTCGTTGTGCTGACTTTTCCGTACTGCGTGCTAGCTAGCATGACGGGGTTTCTATACAGCTGGGTGGTGCTATGTTACTGATGTTGAACTTTATTTTGTTCATACGGTTAATTATTAGAGTTGCCAAGCGTCCTGTAAAAAACAAAATCGTTTCATATTCAGAGAAAATATTACGCGTTTCGTATTGAGGTGAAAAGGAACAGTTTGTTCCGGACTTCAGCTACAATGAAAAAGACAAAGCTGGAGTTATTCTGTGTTTACGCTGCACAGCTGCCTCTTCTTCTCTCATTCTCCCCCCTCTCTCTCCTGTTGCTACTTTAATCATGAAACTGATCAATGATCAGCTGATCGGCTTTCCCCTCTTGTTTATTTATCGTCCGCTTTGCGCCAGAAAGAGGAAACCAGCGGGTGTCACGTTAAACAACAGCAGCACGTTTGATCAGCTGTTGTTAGAATTTATTTAATATTACTAGGGATGGGTACCGGTGTGGTTCTGACATAAACGGTAGTAACCAGACCGAAAAGCAGCGCACATTTCGGTGCTTTATTTCGGTGCTTTTTTTCCT
Source organism: Simochromis diagramma (assembly GCF_900408965.1). Taxonomy (NCBI): domain Eukaryota; kingdom Metazoa; phylum Chordata; class Actinopteri; order Cichliformes; family Cichlidae; genus Simochromis; species Simochromis diagramma. The sequence continues at coordinate 253,190 of NW_024386912.1, forward strand.
GAGCTGTGATACACTTCTAGCCAATCATTTTACGTTTCCGAGGATAGTAGGCGGGGCCAGGTACGTACGTTCTTTTAGAGCAGAGCTACAGATTAAAAATGCCCAAGGCGAAGCGGTCAAAAGTCTGGCTGTACTTCACAGCAAAATATGCAAACTCAGCAGCCTGCAACAAGTGCTTTAAGCTGATACTGTGATACTGTCAAAGGAGGTAACACCTCGAATCCGATGAAACACCTGGCGACGCATAGCGTTTTTTTTAAAAGCCAAGAAATGCGCTGTATTTGATAGCTTGCTGCGAGACCTCACACCGAGCACATCTACTGCGGGTGTGGTGCCTGTTATCGGACCCGGAGTTAGCAACATCCCCAAAAACACGAAGAGGAGAGTCCTGGCTCCTAGCCCTGCCAGTGTAGCAGAAATGATGAGGATGATGATGCAGCAGCAGCCGTTCTTCTCTGCATGAGTAGCTTAATGTTGTTCGTGTGTAATTTACGTTGAGTAGGCTAACCATGTTATTACATTAATGCAGGTAAGGTGAACTAGCAAACATCATCATAGCTACATGCGGCTGTCTTCTTGTTTGATGGCAGATGCTCCCTTCACCCTGGCCAAAAAGGCTAAAATGACCAAAGAAAAAGTGGAAAACAGCTAAACATGAGAGGTTTTTGGACAAAGTTTGTGTTTTTTTTCCCATTGTTTAAGCACTGCTTCCAGCCAAGAGTGATACCATATATGCCCCATAGCTGCAGAAAAGGCTAACATTGTTATCTTTTTACAAAAAACAGCTGAACATGAGAGGTTTTTGGACCAATTTTGTGTTCTCCATTCTTTAAGCACCGGTTTGAGCACCGTTTAAGCACCGGTTTGAGCACCGGCACCGTTTCAAAAGTACCGATTTGGCACCGGTATCGGATAAAACCTAAACGATACCCATCCCTAAATATTACTTTCTAGTATCAGCTGATGTTTGCTGGAGCCACAGCTGTAAAGCTGGATATGTGGTGGTTTTGTCCCAGTCCAGCCCTGTATGCAGCTCATCTGCAGTCTGGTGTTACCTACATCTTCCTATTCGGAAGGCAGAATTTCTGAGTTCTGAGTACAATCGAAAGCACCACGACTGCGGTTTTTGTGTTGGATGTAAAAAGCGCACATGACGCTGTAACGTAGGCTAGAATCATGGCGGTGGTCAATGACGGTCCAGGCGTGGGATTTCTCTCGTGGAAATATGCACATTATTTTTTCCTTTGGTAGGTGGCACAGTGCACTGTGGCAAGTAAGCAAGCTAGAAGACTGGCACTCTTGCTGGGTATCCATTTAGCAACACATTAACAAGAGAAGTCTGAGTAAAACCAAAGTTACCTTCCCTAGTAACTAGTTACTTTGAAAGTAACGAGTAACTTGAAGTAACTGAGTTACTTTTGATGGAAGTAACTAGTAATGTAACTAAGTTACTAATTTAAAGTAACTTACCCAACACTGGGCATACTAGATCTGTTTTGCACCTTGCTGCAGTTTCAGGCTCCAGCAGGTAACTCACTGTGCTTGGAGGTGAACCCTGCTGGCTCGAACCAGCTGACTGTTGGTGTGTCACCCAGTAGCAAAATCTGCTGGATTTAAACGTTCACTACAGGCAAATGCAGAATTTACAAAAAACTTTTTTTCCAACAAAGTACAAGTGAAAAAAAGTGAAATAAAAGTTAATGTTGGCAGCAAGGTGGCGTGGTGATTATCACGAAGGTCCTAGTCAATAAGGAGGAGCAAATATGAGTGTGAATCGTTGTCCGGATCACTGTGTTAGCCTTGTTTTGTCTTTCCGTGCTGGTGGCCTGTCCAAGTATACCCTGTGTCCTGCCCTATGGTAGCTGGCGTAGGCAAAGATGAAAAAAAGCACAATCATCCTCAGTAGTTACTGACTACTTGTATTGTCAATACTTTTATTGTTAATACCAATAAATCATACCATGTTGCCTGTTAAAATGCTATAAATTTCTAACCATATAAAATGGCATTTTTTGAGTCACTTTGTACCTATATCTCTTCTGAGTGTTCCCACAGAGACCACTGTTGCCCTTAATTTCCACACCTTCTCTAGCTCTACTCTCAGTCTCTGGTTTGTGAGGTTCTCATCATGCTTGCTGATGTTCCTTCATCCCATTTCAGCACAGTGAACATCTTGTCCTGATATCTTCTTTGGTCTTTCACTTGAGGTTGAAGAATAATTGTAGAATTTAAAAAAAAGCTTGTGAAAGCTAGAATCAAATTAATCCTTAAGTTGTTGCCAATGAAAGTTTTGTCAGGTAATATACTTGACAAAAATCTGCTGTTTGTGGTCTCTCTGTGCTCATCTTCTTCTCTTCTTCCCCTGGTCTGCCTCTAACTAAGCCTGGTGCTGCCAGAGGTCTCTTCCTGTTAAAAAGTTCCAACTGTTGCCAAGTGCTCACTTATAATAATAATAATGGATTGCATTTATATAGCGCTTTTCGAGGCCCTCAAAGCGCTTTACAATGCCACTATTCATTCACTCTCACGTTCACACACTAGTGGAGGCTACAGTTGTAGCCACAGCTGCCCTGGGGAGGACTGACAGAAGCGAGGCTGCCATATTGCACCATCGGCCCCTCTGGCCAACACCAGTAGGTGGTAGGGTCTTGCCCAAGGACACAACGACCAGGACAGAGAGCCCGGGGATCGAACCTTCCGGTTACAGATGCGCTTCCCAAAATAGTCTGCATTTAAAAATCAGTCAATCAATAAAAATGTCCCGTCTGTTTTATTTAAATAATGATTTCAGTATTCAGACTTGTCAAGTAGCAACAATACATAAACATGTGAAATTATTATTTTAAAAATTTCTCTGACGTTATTGGGGAGCAAATGTGTTATTGAAGAAAAAAACCCCAAATAACCATAACCAATGAAAGTATGGTATATTAGTTTGTCCACATGGTGGCAACATATGGTTAAATTTAGTTGACATCATCATCATCTTCATCAAAGACGTCAGCTACAGTCCTATGGAAAAAGAAATAGAGATGTGAATGACTGAATTTCAGAATAACTTGAGCAGGCTTAAAGCCAGTGTGAACAGCACTCACTTGTAGATCGATCCAGTCACTTCATCCAGAAATCCTCCTGAATAAAAACGATGAACCATTAGTGAGCTGGAGACAACCAATGACAAAGTCAACATATATGATCAGATGGAAAACTGTTACCTATTGTAACTTTCTACTGCAGTTTGAGTTAACCAAAAACATGTTCCTCTCAGGATTACAAATGCTGGAACACATTGGATCATAATCGGAAAACCTAATTTGATCTAATCTGCTGAGGGATGGCAATTCTTCATTTTGCTTGCAGGATTACCTCTTTCCTCTTTAGCAACCACCTGTAGCAATCTCTGTGGACTGGCAGATGTTATGTCCACCAAAAAGGCCATTTTAAGGAAATGCCATTTCACATGAGCATCCTTGAGCAGCTCAAAGGGACAATGCTGAAGTGCACCAAGGATCACATCCATGTCCCATGGAGGAACTGGAGGTCCAGTCCTGCGAAATGTAAGTTGCTGGGCACTCCTAAGAAACCAGGAAATTAGGGAGAGGTCAGTCCCACTGAGTGCTGAGCAACCAGTGTGAACCACCTTGATTGCTGTTACCATACCTCGCTGGGTAATTGCAGATCAGCTGGGAAAGCAGGAACTACAGGATGGTCTTAAATGTAGCCTCGTAGTGGTCCAACTATTGGACCGCACATCAGGAAGCAAAAAGTCACCAGCGGTAGGGGTAGGCAGACCTTGTGGATGGTGCACAGATTCCTGCAAATTTCATATCACAGGTTCAGGCAACCCTAAGGAAAGGTGCCTTTCAGGGGCCAGGTTATCACCTGGAAGGGCTGGAAAAGCATACCGCTTATTTGAGACAGGAGGTCCCTTTGGAAGGGAAGCTCTCATGGGTCCCATTCAGTAGCAGAGGGATTGCTGAAAACCAAGGCATGTGGGACCAAGAGGGGCCACCAGGATCAACCTCATCTCCTCGGTCTGGACTCAGTGGAGGACCAACTGGAGGAGGGAGAATGGAAAGGAATGCATAGAGTCTGGGGGCAAGGGTGTGCACGGGTGTCCCACCCCAGAGGCAGGTCATCATTCTGGAGGGAGAAGAAACAATGGCATCGCGTCAACTCCCTGGACGAAAAGATAGAAGTTTGCCCTTCCAAAGTGATGCCAGACCTGGTCAACCATCTGTGGATGGAGTCTCCACTCTCCTGGACTCGGGCCCCCATCAACTTAATGTCCACGTTCAATGGCCCTGGTGCATGTACCCAAGCAAACTCAATGGAACAGGGGATGAGCACACTGCCACAACCTGTTAGCCATCCTGAAGAGGAGGGGGGGAACCTAGGCCTGTTGATGTAGGCTGTTGCAACCATTGTGTCTGTCCTGATGATAACATGGTACAGCTCTAGTGAGGATGAGTTGCCTAGTGGCTGGTTCAATAGCCATTTACCGCACAGCCTTAGTGGACCCTACCCAAATTGACTTGGAAAGTGTCCGTGAAGACCAGCTGACGGTGAGTCACCAGACCTACTGCGTGACCCTGGTCTAAGTTGGTTGAGTCCCTCCACCAATGGAAAGCTCAGTGGAGACCACAACTTTTACCTAGTGAGACCGCTCCAGGCACAGGCTGGAAGGGGGCTGGCCGACCTTGCTCCAGGATAGGTCAGGGGAGAGGGGGGTCGCTGGAGGATGTCAGAGCCTTGGCTGTTCATCCTCCTTCTTTCCACGTGGGTGCGCACCACGTCTACAAAAGCCAAGAGCCGAACTACTAGCTCATCAGGTCCTTAATGTCAGGCACCTGCATCTGGGAAGGCCGCAAATGTCCAGTGTCCTCAAAACTGGAAGCAGGCGCCACAGAGTCCTCAGGAAGGGCAGAGCTCTGGATGCCCTGCTAATCACATTCAATCGCTGGGGCCAGTGAGGAGCTCCTAAAGGGTGGCTCTTCGACAAGCCTAGCAGCAGGGGAAGGGAAAGACACCTGCCAAGGGTCTGGGCACTCCCCCTTGGCCCGTGAGGCATCCACTTTTCCAACTTTAGGCATATCGAGAAGGGGTGAGCCTGCACATTTTGTGCCAGAAAAGTGAGTACAGGTCAGTCCATACAGGACTAGGGGTTTTTCCCTCACCAGCAAGGCATGTTGGTACCCAATCACATCGCACCTGTTATGCCATCATCCAGAGGCATAGAAATGTCACATCCCACACAGTTATGGCACACAGGGCTTGCCATACTTGCTGGGAGAATGAGGCAGCCGTAACCATGAAACAGCGAGATAAATACTGCTTTTTCCTAAGCTAAGCTAAATAGCTCATCTTTCTTTGCTGATCTTCATGTTCCCCTGACTGTCTTTCATACAATTTTCTTTTAGCTTATATTGTGAAGGATGCTTGGTGAGAAGGGTTATGCTAAGCCACTCGGTGTGAAACTCACGATCGTGAAAAACAGACTGGGCTCACCTAGCAGACCAGAGAAACCCTTGCTCACGGGGCTAACAGCATCAGCCACAGCAAGGACCCAATGGACATGTAAACCAGCGAAACCACAGGCAATATGCCAGAAGTGATCACAGCCAACTAGAGCTACAGAGGAAATGACAGCAATCCTGGGAGGCTGCCAACAGACAGGCTCCCCACCATAAAGGTAACAGACACACACTGTACCACACACTCTTCCAATACACACACTGCACCTGACAGTAAAGTGAAGCTCAAATGATCGATGATTTCAAGTCTGAACAGCTGTTTTATAGATAAGGGGCATGGCCAGGCAAATTGGAGTATCTTAAAGAAGAAGCTACACGCCCTGACAAAGGGGATCATTCCATGTTGAGTATGTAACAGAGTTTAGAGATAGAGACAGAGACAACTAGAAAAAGCATTTCACAGCAAATATGCAGTATACAATACCATACCAACGGTACACCAAAGTACTTCACAATAAAACAGCAGGTTAAAACATGAATAATATAAGACCATTAACAAAGCACTGAATATGCCAACAGGTCAATGGCACTAATTACGCAAGAATAAAAGTGAATATCAAACCAAACTTGCTAGAAACACATGGGTATTAAGTAGAAGATATATACAAAGTTAAATTGTTAGTTAAGTATAAAATACAGGCATTAACCAACCAGAAAAGCAAGGTTAAATAAGTGAGTTTTTAATCGTGATTTAAATGATTGGATGGATTCAGACGCGTGAATAGCAATGGGAAGGTTGTTCCACAGCTGAGGCGCAACCAGGGCAAACGCACGGTCACCTCTGGTCTTAAGCCGAGATCTAGACTGTACCAAAAGTCATTGGGCTGATGACCTGAGGGCTGTCCCAGGGGTATATGGTCTAAGGAGTTTCGTCGAGATAGCTAGGCGCTGTATTGTTTATAATTTTGAAGGTAAGCAGCAATATTTTAAATTCAATATAGTATTTGATTGCAAATCCGCAAGGAGAGGGGTGACAGAGGCAAACCTTCTGGTTTCAGTCAAAAGGCGTGCCGGAGCATTTTGGACAAGCTGCAATCTATAATATGAATGCTGAAAATTTGGAAATTTTACCTGAAATGCTTGAAACTATTAGAAATACTTAAAGTTGAATTTGCTGAATGGCTTAACTGCATAAGATTACCAAAATATAGAGTACCAAAAACTGAAAAATGTGATAAATAAAGCCAAAAAATTACTTAGACTGAGCTTCATTTGCTAAAATTTCCTTTTCCAAAATAAAAAAAGCAAAAGTTGGTACTGAAGATCATCAAAATGAAGAAGTACTGAAAGTAATGAAGTACAACAAAAAATGACCTCAAGCAAGCTCAGCATGAGTCCACAAATTCTAAGCAGACAGTTTTTGATTGGTGGCAGGATGTAAACACCCCTCTGACACACACACACACACACACACACACACACACACACACACACACACACACACACACACACACACACACATCTGTAGGCCCTGTGGCAGGTTGATTTACACACAAGTTAATAACAACATACAGAGACACTATTTACAGATATAGAGACAAGGACAAAAACCAGTGATCACATCATATTAGAACAGAGACAACAAGAGTGGACAACAGAGGACAATACAGAAAACAATAATGAAAACATCAATTATTTAATGTTTAATAAATCAAGATTTGGATCTTAACGTTCACATTAATAAATGCACGGGGTTGGGGTGGGGGGGGGGGGGGGGGAGGATTAGGGAAGTGGAGACAGCTGGGAACACAGCAAGGACAAGTCAGGTTTAATGAGACCGCAAACTGAACATAACACAGACAAGACATGGGTTTATCAAAATAAAACCAGAAGTAATGTGAGACATACAAAGCTGACATATACAGAAGAAAAAATATGGAGACATGACAGACTTCAAGGAAACAAAGAAGACATAAAGAAACACAGGGACCAGACTGAAGGAACTGAAAAGGAGTACAAAATAAGCAAAAAGCAAGCAGGGAACAAAAGATGATACCTAATTATGCACAACCAGGAAGATGACTAGAAGCTAAGATAACAAACACACGAGTACCATGGAAACAATATCACACTAAAGAGACTAAAATATGACTTGAGCATATCAAAAGGAAAATTTAATGATTCCCCAAAACTGTGGCTCAAAGATAGGACATGACTATATATAAAGTGCCAAACTCTAAGCTTCCTGTAATTTAGGAGTGATGACCAGATAAACTGAAACAAAGAAACTTTCCTTTTGAAATGTCGTTCCATATATATTCATATATTCACAGTGGTGACAGAGAATTTACTCACCAGGCTTACAAACGGTTTGGCAAACAGGACAAACATTGCAGAAACTGCACATCTATGAACAAAAAGAAACACATTAATGAATTCAAAATTTGTCCTGGCATGAAATGGTACGGGGGGTGGGGGGTTCTGAACAGTAGCAGAGTGGTGAGTGACATTATAAAGTCAGGAAGATGGGACGACTATGGAAAAACAGAACTGCTTCAATGCACTTTTGGACTATATATATATATATATATATATATATATATATATATATATATATATGTGTGTGTGTGTGTGTGTGTGTGTGTGTGTGTGTGTGTGTTTTATACCGAAAGGTAATTGATTGGAAAAGAGTTTATTCTGCTTAGATTTTTTTGTAGTCATGTTATTTATATGTAGTATTTTTTTCCTTTTCATTCTTTCACTTTATATTTCTGCCTGTCTGATGATCTCATTTTTAAACATTAAATCAGATGTTACGATCAGTTACTCAGTACCCAAGTACCCTTTTTACTCAATACCTTTTAACTCTTGCTTGAATAATTTCTTGGACGGCTAGTTTTTACTGTTACTTGAGTAAAACTATGTTGAGGTAGTGCTACTGTTACTTGAGTACAATTTTTGGCTACTCTCTGGTAGTAACCCATCCCTCTAATGGTAAAAGTAGACCCAAACCATGGCAGCAAAATGCCTTAAATCAAAACACACCTATTGCTTTTTGTTGGACTCCTTTGGTGCGTTTCCTGTTTGCTAGCTTCCCCTGTATCAGCGTCAGCCCCACTTGTTGCTTGCTCCAAACGTCACCTCAAACTATACAGTCTTGGCTCCCCCCTTGCCTCAAAAATACAACAGACCAATATCACCATCCATTATATTACTAGTAAATGAACCACTGTTGTCAAAAACTCCCTACTTTTCTGTGCTCTGCAGTTCTTAGCTCCTGGATTTATTGTCATCGTGTTACATTACCATAGTTGTTATTTATTGTGCATCAAAGGCAGAATTGCTTTAAATTGAGAAGGGGGTCAGATGTTGTGTACTTTCTCACCTTGCAGTCGTCACAGTGCTCGGAGGTGTCTCCCTCCTCACAAGGACATTTATCACAGCTGTCACAGTGCTGGAAGAAAGCCCATTTTATTTTAAAAAGACTAGAAAGCAAATCATGAAATAGCAAGCAGTGCTCTCACGTCAGTAAGGAAGGAACAATCCACCAGTTTTAATGTTTAGATATTTGGGTCCATAACTGTACATCGTGATATTTGTTTTAGTAAGGATTTGACTTTGATCCTGTAATGACAGAACATCATTTCTCAAAGTCAATCTCATACATACCTCACAGAATTCACAATATGCGCACACAGAGCCCTTGTGATAAGTACCGTCTTCATCGTCGTCGTCATCTGCACAGAATATTTATAAAAGATATATGACTAAATGAGAATAATTACAATAAAATGAACTAGTTGTTTCCCTGGTGTTTTTGTTTCATACAACAAAAGGAAAGAACGAAGTTATAATTCCTAATATTGTGATCTGGACTACAATGCAGATTTTTGTTATAAGTTTGCTTCTTCGAAGATGATAACAAAACCAAAGTGCAAAAAAATGCAAAATTGTCTTTTTACTGGTAAAAATGACTGACAACAAAGTAAAGAGGGTACAGAGTCAGTAGACTCAGTATACTTTGAAGACATTGACTGGTTTAGGTTACAGGAGCAAACCTAGTTCTAGTTTTATTCTAGAATAATTTAGTACTTGTTTGCTAAGTGTATATAATGGCTACAGAGTAAAATAGAAAACTATCAAGATGTTTACAGCTCATTTCTTAAAGTTTTGGGGATCTTTGGTGCATTATGGTTGGCATTTATAGATAATTTCAGTATTGGAGTATTTATTGGAGGATATGACTAATGAAATAAGTAAAGTGAAGTTCTGGCTTGATAAAAACAAGTTATCATTAAATTTGAATAAATCTAAACTTGTGTTATTTGGAAATAGTAGTTTAAATACAAATGCAAAGATTCAAATAAATGGTGTTGATATTGAAAGAGTCAGTGAAAATAAATTTCTGGGGGTAATAACAGATGAAAAACTTAACTGAGAGCTCACGTAAGATATATTCATTCCAAAGTATCACGAAGCATTGCAGTACTAAACAAGGCAAAGCAGGTATTCGACAGAACATCACTTCATATTCTCTACTGTTCACTGGTTTCACCATACTTAAGCTATTGTGCAGAGGTCTGGGGCAAAAACTATAAAACCACGTTACATTCACTTTTTACTTTTCAAAAAGAAAAAAGCAATTCGAATCATCCACAATGCAGGTTATAGGGAACATACAAACTCACTATTTTTGCAGTCTGAAATATTGAAAATTGACGATCTAGTGAAAAGCAAAAAATAAAGAACTGCCAGGTAATATTCAGAGTATGTTTTTTTTTGAAAGAAGGAAGTTATAATTTAAGGGGTTTTTATAACTTCAAAACAGGGAAGGTACGTGTGTTTCTGTTCATGGAGTGAAACTGGAACAGTCTGAATATGGAACGAGAAAAAGTTGCATTTCCTGCGAAAATGCAGTGTGAATGCCTCGTATTGGAATCTGCTGAAAACAACTGACAACGCAGAATTATCTGCTTAAAAGAGGTGTAGAAGCAGAAGTGCTTGCTGAAGATGGCTGTATGTGAAAGGGTACACTGAAGAGTGTCAAGAAAGCAGAGTGGAGGCAAGCGGGGAAGATGTGTGGAAACCGTCACACGTAGGATTCAAACCTTTGCCACCGGGTCTCACGGCAGCTGCTCAACCCACTGAGCCAAACCTGTTCTGCTGCCAAATAAAGATATTATGAGAGAAAAATGTGCACTGTGGAGCAGAAGTTGAAATTTGCTGAAAAGAGGTGAAGAAGCAGAACTTTGTGCTGAAAAGAGGTGAAGAAAGTGAAATTTGTGCAGAATAGAGTTGAAGAGGCTGAGATTTGTGCTGAAAAGAGGTGGAAAAGTTGGAATTCTGCTGAAAAGAGGTGAATCAGCAGAATTTCTGCTGAAAAGAGGCTAAGAAGCAGAACTTTGCGCTGAAAACAGGTGAATCAGCAGAATTTCTGCTGAAAAGGGGTAAAGAAGCTGAAGTTTGTGCTGAAACAGCTGAAGAAGCTGGAATTAGTGCTGAAAAGTAGTGAAAAACTGAAAATTCTGCTAAAAAGAGGTGAAAAAGCTGAAATTTGTGCTGAAAAGAGTTTAGACAGTTGAACTGTTAACTGAAATTTTTTTTGTCCTAAGCGGATTTGAACCCAGGCCTCCTGGTCTGAGAACGGCTGCTCATCTCACTGAGCTAAAACATGGCTCAGCCCGGCAAGCAAAACTGGTGATCACACTGATAATGTGGTCCCATTCAGCAAAATGGGCCAAAAAATGTGATAAAACGCTTAATATCTGAAAAAGTATAAAAGTTATGAGCACCAAAAGATATAGGTGGCATTAGCAGAAAGAGCAGAACAGTTTAAAATTTGAATGGTGAAAATCGGATGGAAACTGAGGGAGTAGTTAACCAGCAAACGTCAGAGCAAATAGAATAAGGTAGAAGAATAAAGTTTAAAGAGAAACAGGAACTTCACACTATTAAAGCGACGTCCAAACATAAAACCGTTCAAAAAGAGTTATAAAAATATAATCTTCTCGAACTATAAAGAAAAGAATGTTTCTATTTAAAAAAAAAAAAATTCATGATGTGATATTATAGTATATGGTATATCAGAAATCTGTTCACTATTTTTATTACAAATTATATCAGTAAGGAAGCTGCTTAAATATTAACTGATAATTTATGGGAAAGGGGTGGGATTAAATAAGTGTTTACTTCTTCTTCCCACTCCCTTTCAACATGTAAATTAATCAGAACGGCAGCTATATTGAAATGTATTGATTTTTTTGTATAGTATTTTTTTCTCTCTTATTTTCTTTTCTAAATGTACCTGTATATTGCTTACATGTTTGAAATAAATTACCAACCAATCAACCAATCAAAGTGGCAACATAAAAGTGTTGTAAAAACAGACTTTTAGTTTCTGCTGTTTAGTATCATTTGTATTATGTTGTAATACCAGCCACCCAGGCTGGAGCCTATCCCAGCTACCATAGGACGACAGGCAGGGTGCACCCTGGACAGGCTGCCAGTCCATCAGCAGGGCTAACACACACTACATGTTAAAGTGTGGACAGACCTTCTCATTTCATGGTTTTTCTTTATTTGCTTCTACTTTCTACATTGTAGATACAAACTGAAGACATCAAATATATGAAGCAAGTTTATGGAATTATGTATCAAAGAAAAGATGGATAAATAACTCTAAATATATTTTAGATTCCTCAAAGTAGCCACTGTTTGCTTTGTTGACAGAGCTGCAAACCCTGCTCTCAGTGAGCTTCATGATGTAGTCACCTGACATAGTTTCCCCTCACAGGTGAGCCTGTCAGGGTTCATTTGTGGCATTTCTTTCCTTCTTAATGGTGTTGGGACCATCAGTTGTGTTGTGCAGAAGTAAGGTCGGTACACAGCTGACAGCCATAGTTGACAACTGTTAGAATTCATATCATGTCAAGAACCAATCAGCTAAGTAAAGAGAAACAACAGCCCATCATTAATTTACAAACTGAAGGTCAGACCGTCCAGAAAACTGCTAAAACTTTGAATGTGTCCCGACATATGACTGTACACCAACCCACCCAACCAATGTCATCGTCAAGTATGCTTTTGACACCAATGTGGTTGGGCCCATCTCTGATAGAGATGAGACAGTGTACAGAACCTGTCCTCCTGGTGCTCCGAAAACAACCTGAGGCAGAAGGTCCTTAAAACCAAAGAACTTATAATGGACTTTAGGAGCGACAGACATCTTCATTCCCCTTCGATTATAAATGGAGGATGGGTGGAATCTGTCTCCACCTTCAGGTTTCTGGGCACCCACATCTTTGCTGATCCCACCTGTACCCACAACACCGACTGGTAAAGAAGACCCAGCAGTGGCTGCACTTCCCCCATGTCCTCTGGAAAAACAACCAGAACCAGAAGCTGCTGCTGGCCTTCTATGGCTCCTCAGTGGAGAACGTGCGCTCCTACTGCCCAGGTGTTTGGTGCGCAGGGGCTGCAACTGAGAACAGGAAGACTGCACAGAGAGTCATTAACACCGTCCAAAAAAACCATTGGCTGCCCTCTGCCACCCCTGCCCACCCATCTCACCAATCTGAGCCATGGTCTGTGGTTGGCCTCATGTTTTAGGCCAACCACAGACAGACTCTATTCAGACCAAGTATTTTCTTTGCACTACCTCCAACCAAGCACTTTGCTCTCCAATGTGTGCCTTTCTATTGTTGTGTATATATTTCTCTAGACTGTATATATCGCTTCTGTTTGCTATTTATAGCAGATGTCTTTACTATTTATATATTTATTAAAACCATTAAGCGCTATGGCAAAACTGGCTCATATGAGGACCACCCCAGGAAAGGAAGACCAAGAGATGGCCTGGCCTCCACAGTCGCCTAACCTAACCCAGTGGAGATGGTTTGGGATGAGATGGAGCGCAGAGTGAAGGCAAAAGGACCAACAAGTGCTCAGCATCTCTGAACTCCTTCAAGACTGTTGGAAACCATTTCAGGAGACGACGTCATGAAGCTCATGGAGAGAGAGCCAAGAGTGTGCAAGGTAGTAATCAAAGCAAAGGATCTAAAATATAAAACATGTTTTGAGTTATTTCACACTTTTTTGTTTACTACATATTTGCACATGTGTTCATTCATAGTTTTGATGCTTTCAGTGAGAATCTACAATGGAAATAGTGGAAAAACCATAAAATGAGAAGGTGTATAGGGTTAAGGGATTAGGTTAATTGGTGACTCTAAACTGCCCATAGATGTGAATGTGAGTTCTTAATTAATTACAGTTTTAATGCTGCAAAAGCGCAAAAAACACATGGGAAGTAAAACAGAATACAAAAGAAGCTGAATAAATCAGTGGAACAATGGAAGTAGAAAAAGACAACATTAGTTGTTTACTATCACTGTATTAAAATTCTTAATTAGAAGTAAATTGAAACTGTCGAAAAATGTCATTTGAGCTAAACTACAGAAATCTTTACAAGCATTATGGTTCATCACGAATCCTAGAGTTGGGGTCAGTCTGATGTACCTGTTGTACACATGCTCAGGTGTAAAAGCTGCTGCAGTAACATTCGGCTAACTTCAATTTCTTCAGGAAGTGCAC